>NC_135778.1:18475092-18651497 GCF_028453695.1 Augochlora pura | reverse complement strand
AAAAAAACTATTATCGCTACCGGATCTCCTCCTTCGTACTGTGCAATTTTGTTTCAGCAAATATTTCTGTGAAACTTATAGTTTCGAAGATATTTGAGGTGGCAATAGTTATTGCCCCAACCTGTATAGTATTAATTACATATATTCCTTTCTTAGTGTATTGTATATACACACATTCACTTTAATCGTTTACTTTAATAATTAATGAAGCAATTGAGTAAAGCACGAAACATTCACGAAAGCCAGTATAGTGGCGCGTCGTGCCTAAGAGGTTAAAGCGACACGATTGAATTTATTGTAGATCTCATGTTAAATGTAGCGATTCATAATAATGAGTTACGTGTGATTATGTATTCTATGGTAACACGATTATATTGAATATTTTATTACCGTTCTAAATTGCAAATATTTAGTGTAATGAATGTATTATTTAATACAATATAACCTGTTAGCTGCGACGCGTATACACGTCACAAGGATATAGCAATTTGATATCTTATAAGAAAAATATTTCTCCTACGATCTAGGTTAAAATGCTTAGAAAACATATTCATAAATTTCGCACGGTTTAGAATAATTCTAGAACAACTGTCGACAAAGCTACACTTATTATGATCAATAAAACGCATAACAAAATTGATCTTCAAAATCAATTGATGCAGCTAAGTGATTAAAATATAAGGGTTTTTTAGTATTCACTAGACAGTACGCGACCTACCGAGAAAAGTCCCAATCAATTTTATATTAACCGCTGTCATGTTCTTCCTGCTCTGTCGATAAATTAGTAACTGCTCGTAAATCTTAATTACTAACAACGAGCTAAACAAAAAGTTTCGGAGATAATTGAGCACTAGAAGTACCGATGATTAAAGTGACACAATTTCAATTCTATGGGAGTGTTACACGAACATAGTTGATAAATCTTGATATTTTTATATTCACGTCATTGCATCTTATATGTCATTATTATTTATACTAATAATAAATATTACATTATCATTATTATCATTTATACTAATTAGAATGCATATATTTGGAAATTACATATTATATCCAAATACGAGAAAATGTAACATAACAAACATTATATTCAAAGTGATACACAAAACTATTGACGGAAATTAATTTGTATTAACATCAGGTTTACTGAACGCTAAAAACAGATATTTTATACCGCGTCATAAAAATAATCAGCATATTATTTATTTAGATTTCGAGCAATTTCTATATGTATGTACGTCTTTTTTTATGTATGTCCAATTTTTTTATTTATATGTCTGTTATATGCATGTCCAACAAAACATTAAATAAATTCTCATATGCATATTAATTAAATACGTTTTCATTTCATTTAAATTAAAATAAATTAGGATATTGATTATTAAAATTTACGAGTAAGTCGCCGATTTTTATATTTTGATTTATTGTTTCGATTTCCACTGTTTCGTTTAAATTTATATAAACTAGTGTCTTGTTTATTAAAATCAATAAAACAATCAACGATTTCGATTTACACAATTAGGTGTCTACAGTTAGAGAAAAGCATTGGCGATTATATTTTCTTGGTTGTTTTCTCGTAAATGTTATTCACGATACGGGCTCTGCATTATAAAATGGCGCCCGCTAGAAAAAAAACGCAATGTGTCAGCTAATTTCACGGTAATTGCACAATGGTCTTACACGAAGGAACGGGGATCTCATGTAAACGCAAATAACTCTGATTCGCGCGGAATGCTTTGCCGCGGAAAACTTTTATACGAGCCTCGCAGATACTGAATCACAATTTTCTCACCGGAAACGCACTTACCGGTATGCGGCAGGCTTCACAATGCCGTGCACTCAGGATACCAAGCGAGTTCATTCTTTACGCGTGATCCTTGCGCATGGCACGCCAATTAATTAATAACGGGCTGTTGCATATGAAATGTCTATTTGTAAAATAACATTTTTGTAAAATATTTCTGTCAACAATAGTTTTCCAGTATGTTCCGCATACCGTTTTAAAACCACGATTTATTCAGATCTTGTTTGAATTATTTTTAATTTTTAGCTACAGTTCATTCCAGTACTTTATTCGATTGTTAATCAATTGATTGTGAATTTGAAGCATTTATGATACAGAAAAAAATACAGAACAATGAAAACGTTTAAGGAGTCTTTAATTGCTATTGCATTTTATATTCAACTTGGTACAATAAATATAGAACAATAGTGCAATTAATTAAATATTTAAAATGCCTACTCTTTGAGAACTAAACTTAATCTCTTTTGGTTTAAGTATGTAACACTTTGGACAGAATATTTTTTTTCTATAAATGTATTGTATAAGTAATTACAAAAATTATGATACGTAATGTAAAATAATTTGTTTGCACTGCAGTAAAATATTGGAATATAATTTATACAGAAATTATACAGAAATTATATAGATATTACGTAGAAATTCTATAAACTTTTCTTCTGGTATTTTTCAAACTATAAATTGTCAAGGTTGATACAAACAGTTTAATCGTGCAACGTCCTCACTGTGTACGTCGAATAACGCTAATGACGGTTGCGTGTCAGTTTTTTCAGTTTATATCTCGCAAACAGCTCGTGCAAGAAGGTTGATAGCATTTTAGAAATGCCGTAACGCATCAATATGCGCTAAGAGATGTAAATATTAAATCAAATATTGTACGTGATCTTCAAAGTGCCTCTTTTTCGAAGTCGAAAAATTCCACTGTTTTCGTAAACAATATTCACCTACTTTTAACATTATCCATTATTACTATGCACAGTTGTTAATTGGCTCTCTCTACAGTCGTCTTATTTTACTTACAATACATATACACTATAAGTAAATAATTGTATTCCAAATTCACAATTCTATCTAATGCACGCTGAATATTTCTGTTATTTGTAATAATTTGAAAAAAATTTTGGCGTCGTGAGAATGTTAAATAGGATCAGTGAATTGCAGATTTTTATGCAAAATAAAATCTGTCTCCATGAATCATAAGATACAGCACTCGAATAAAAAATTCCTTCTTTAATAGTTTTAATGGATTAAAAACAATGCATTAGCATTTTTTAATTGCTTTAATCTTTCCACCTTAAATTGCAACTACTTAATTTTGCTGTAAATACATATTTCTTGAGCATCGTCAATGTCTTATTAATTATGCGTTTTGTAGATTGCGCATAATCTACATATATCTAATATCTACAATAATTTGTTATATCTAATCTACAATAATTTGTAGATTGTGATCATAAGACACAGAACTCAAATAAAAAATTCCTTCTTTAATAGTTTTAATGGATTAAAAACAATGCATTAGCATTTTTTAATTGCTTTAATCTTTCCACCTTAAATTGCAATTACTTAATTTTGCTGTAAATACATATTTCTTGAGCATCGTCAATGTCTTATTAATTATGCGTTTTGTAGATTGCGCGGTGAGATGTCGCCATAATGAAAATACTGCCGTGCTAAACGATAACAGAGAAACTACTGTACGTGACGCTTGAATTATTTGAGTACTTACGATTATATCTCTCCTGCACTTCTTCATCATCCTTTACGCTTGCTGATGCATGTCGTGGCGGTCTCTCTGTTTCAGTGTATCCCTCCGGAAACACGGTAGACACGTTCATAATACCAGTGGACCTGTAGAACTGGAAAGCATAAAAGGATTTATTTACTTAATCGCCAAAAGCGAGGAACAGAGTTTTAGCTATACGTAAAATTTTACAACTGTTGGTTGTACCAACATGTTTATTATTGTACATGTTCAAACAAATATGTTTCCATGTAGAATGTCGTTTCAGCTGAAAATGTTAGGACGGAGGATTTAATTGTATTTTTTACACCCAACTTCACACTTAAGCCGCATAATTATTGTATGTTTTGAGAGCTGATATAGCAAGGCTTGTGTGTGAAAAAGTCCAATTGATTCTACGCAGTAGTTTTTGGTTGGTGCCCTTTTAAATATGGAGAGCAATGTGCAGCATTTTCGTCATATTTTACTTTTTTATTATAGAAAAGGTAAAAATGCTATTCAAGCCAAAAAGAAATTAACCGATGTGTATGGAGAAGATGTGTTGACAGTACACCGGTGCCAGAAGTGGTTTGCAAAATTTCGATCCGGCAATTTTGATGTCGAAGATGCACCACGTTCTGGAAGGCCGGTTCAAGCTGATAAAGTCACGGTAAAGGCATTAGTTGATGCAAATCGGCGAATAACAACACGTGAGATCAGTGAGAGGTTAAATTTATCAAATCCAATTGTTTATGACCACTCGAAAGGCCTGCGTTTAACCTCGAGGCTCGATATATGGGTTCCCCATGTTCTCACGGAGAGAAAGGGGGCATAGCCGATTAAGATGGTCAAAACTGTCCTTAGAGGTTTTTCAATGAGTCATATACCGTTCGATAGCTGACCAATAAAAACTCATCTGTGCATTTGTGTCGTTGCGTTGACGTCTGTGATTCGCTTCTCAAACGTCACGAAAATTATCCACTTGTGAAGCGCATCATTACTGGGGACGGAAAATGGGTTGCATATAACAATGTAAAACGCAAGAGATCATGGAGCAAAGAAGATGAACCGACTCAAAGCATTTCCAAAGCCAATATCCATCAAAAAAGGGTGATGCTGTCTGTTTGGTGGGATTTTAAAGGAACCGTTTTTTGTGCTTTTATCGGATAACACAACAATTAATTTGGAAGTCTACTGTCATCAGCTGGACAAACTGAATGATGCACTTCAACAGAAAAGGCCAGAATTAATCAACAGAAAAGATGTAGTGTTCCACCAAGATAATGTGAGACCTCGTACAAGTTTGATCATTCGCCAAAAGCTTTTACAGCTTGAATGGGATACAATGCCACACCCACCATATTCTCCAGATCTGGCACCTTCGGATTATTATTTGTTCCGGTCACTGCAAAATTTTTTAGACGGTGAAACGTTCGCTTCAAATGAGGAGGTCAAAAACCACCTCGATCAGTTTTTTGCCAGCAAAGACCAAAAATTTTATGAGCGTGGAATCATGCTACTACCAGAAAGATGGCAAATGGTATTGGGAACAGAATGACCATTATATAATTTAATAAAATATTTGTTCATTATACGAAAATTGTCTTTTATTTTCACAAGAAAAAACGAAATTGCTTTCCGAACAACCCAATAACTTCAGCGAACTTTAAAACAAAATATGCGAAACTGATCATTTGAATTTAATCGATAAATTTAAGGTTAAATTGAGTTAGGTGTACACAAATGAACAAGGAATTAATCCACCTGCCTCGAGGAACAAGTAAGAAAGGAAAAAGAATGTAGTCGCTATAACTTACGTTCATTGTCAGCATTAAAATGACCGAGGAACTCTCACGATTCAAACATTATAATCCCGTCTGTTGCGTACCACTGACAGATTCTATTTACCCGATCGCGTTTCCGGGTTGTATAAGGCGCGTCGCTAATTTGACGTTTAAATTCGATCTATTAGCACCTGGTGTTGAGATCAACAGTGGTGGTTTCCGATGCGTGAACCGTGTTTATCGAGAGACAATGTTTATAGAACACTTCGCTATAGAAATAATTAAAATATAAATGAAACGAAAGAGTGCGAAACGAATGTATCAAATCAAAAATCATTTTCGTTCATGGTATAAATTAAATGACATTATTCGGTCAGGAAATATTATATTTCTCATATATTTTTAGTTTAGTAAATTTTAGTGCATTTCAATAATTAATTATTTATCAAAGAAAATGATGTAGTTCATTTTTTACACATCAACAGTATTTTTTGTAACTGTGTTCATTTATCTCGGAATTTTGTAAGCTATAACTAGTTAGTCATCTATTATAACTAGTATAACTAGTATTAAGTAAAGAACGATAAAAAATTGAAATGTTCATTTAACTACTCAAATACAAATAAAACATAATTTTTAGTTTTTATTACTAAAGTTTTAAATAGGTTTTACATATTGTTAAAAGTTATTAAAAATTAATGACATTTATGATATAATAATAAATCTTAAATATTCGTAATAATCGTGTTTAATTTAGCTCTTTACTATTATTTAATAATATTAGGTGAACTGATAGATTTTTCGACAAACTAATTCGACTGCGCAACGATACAAATGTTATAGCCTGTCGGGTTTGCATCGTTTATAGGACGCTTCAGCCTTTTCTCATGTGGCGCATGAATTTTCATTGCGACCTAAATGCACCTCGATGACGCTTTCCCATCTTGTATTCCGAAGTTACCGTTTGATAAGATCGCTGCTATTCTTATCACGGTATTACCATTTCCTACACGTTATACTTTCAACAGATCTAAGCCGAATGAAGAAATTCAGTTTCACCTTCTTCGAACAATAAGCTTTCTAATACCAAAACGGTATCGTCTCCTTCTTCTCTATTTTAACCGATAATTATGCGCATAAAGTTATTCCTATTTTATTAGTAACATAACACATCATTGTAATATTAATTTTCCAAATATACTACTTAAAGTATATAGTCTACTGTACATAATCTACGCATGTCCTATCCATTTATTTTATTCTATATATTTATTTACCTATTTATTATCTATCTCTACATATATTCACATTCCTCATGTTCGTGTATTTATTTATTTATCTATCTATTTTCTTTTATCTATATGTACATTATTATTTATTGTTATTTACTTTTTATCTCTTTTTTGTTATCTCCACATGATTTTATATTTATTTATTTTCATATTTATTAGCCAAAGTTAAACTTATACTTTGATAACTACTTTATTTATTATATTGCTTTTTAGCGCCCGCAAAATAGCGGTGAATTTGTAATTACTCCCGGGTATTCTATGTAAGCTCGGGGGAACATTTAATGATAAAATAAATCGTTTTTAATTTTTCAAATATACTACTTAAATTATGTTCAAATTAAATTCAGCAGTAGCCAGAAATGTGCTGAATTAACACATGGAACAAATAAGGGTCAACGATCATAGTAAACGTAGCCTCGCGGCAACCGCAGAATACCAATTCTAGCTCAATTGCGAAAGGAATCAAGGTAAGGGATTAAGCAACAGCCGTGGCTTCCTCGTGCACGTCATATAGCGAAACTCTAAACTATCCTTAGTTAGAATTACTTGTTAATCCCTTGCCGTACTTTGACGAGTCCGACTCGTAATGGAAATTGGTAGTAATAAATTATTAAGTATGCATGTTATTCTGTTCTTTAAAATTGGAATAAAATTCTAATCCCTTATTATGAATCCTTTGCACTCGAATGGTGACTCTAAGGCACCACTAAAATTGTTCTATTACGTTCCAAAATAATTTTTATAACAGTAAGGTTTGGATTTAAAAAATTGTTGAGTAGTAGAACTGTTGTTGTGAGTTACAAGAAACAATTTCATGCGTATAAAATACATTTTGTTTTATAAAATGGAAATACTATGATCCAGGAAAATTATTTCACATTGACAGTCAAAATAGCTTCGAGCTTGCAAAGGGTTAATATTTAAGCAGTTGAGTAAATTCAGGCACGGAACAAATGTTAACGTTCTGTCCCTTCTAAGAAATTTTAACAATTGAAAACTTCCTAATCGTAGTGACTGTGAAGAAAATGGTACGGCAAGGGGTTAACATTCTTCAATTGAGTCACTTCGATGTTGTAACAATTTTAAGATTAAAATATTTTACCTGAACCAATCAAAAGTGAAAGGTTAAGTTTGTACGACATCGATTACGTTTCAAACATTCTTATTATAATATATTAGCGTAAAAATTAATTTTCAAATCTGAAGAAATATTAGGCTGGAAATATAGATAGTAAAATCGTCGTATTCTTTTTTGAAAGATAGTTATTCAATTCAAATATGACCCATCTGTTTCGATACACTTCTCTCGGCGAGTTTTTAATATATGAACACCATTTTTAAATAAATTTTAGTCCTTTAAATGAATGATTTTGGTTCTTAAAAAATTACATAGATATCCGCGGAATTCATATTCGTACAAAACTCTAAATGAATGACAAAAACACAGAATTTTGAAGAAATTTTTTCGGAGAAATATGACGCCGGCATTACACAATAGGACTGTAAAAGAGGTTATGTAATAAACAACAATATAGCGTAAGCAGCGAGACAAACATTTACACGTAATAAAAACCGTAATAACATGCACCAACCTAATAAATGTATCACCCGCACGTGGGTGACGCGGCGGTCAAAGTGTTGATCAAATCGAGAAATTTTTAAAAAATAACATCTGCAAGCGCATGATAAAACTACTGTATAAATTTTAGTACGGTAAACATTACTTTTTTGATATGGGACGAGAAATATTCGTTCACTGTAGGACGATCGCTTATTGGACAGGTCACCCTATTGCAGAGCAACTGCGCGCACGTTACGGATCACGCGAGACCGACAAAAAAATTACACTCACAGGATTCCGGGCCCACTGTTTGACCGTCGGTTGGATGGTCAAAAACTCGTGCCAGAGATGCAGATAGGAGGGCTTCTTGCTCACTGACCGTTTCATCCCCCGATCGACTTATACCCCTCGGGCGATTCTGTTTAACGTGGCCGAGGCGTGCTCCAGTCGTAAACTTCGCCACTGCGCACTTCCACGGTCCACGTGCCAAAGTTTACGTCGAGTGGCACGCGAAACCACGCGCGGCGGAATCCTATGGAACGGCAACAAATCGGCGCATGGAGTGTAAAGCTTCCTCGACTTCCGCGAGATCTTGACTAACCATGAATGTAGCGTGACCGCGTCGGGTGTATCTTGATGTCGTCGCGTACTACATGATGCCCTTGACAACAACCCTGCTGCAGTTGCGTGTCTGACGCGGAGAGACGATTGCAGCGTATAAAAACAAACGTATTCCGATCAATTTTCTTCCGACAATGATACGACACCTTTGATCAACCGATTTCCACCGCCTATTTCAACCATCCCGCCTCGCGTGCCCCCTTTCCTTTACCTTTTGTTTACCGAAGCCACTTGATCGTTAACCGCGTCGTACACGTTTAACGATCGTTTCCTATATTCCCTTAGCCCTCTATGGGCCCGTGTAACTTTCAGGTCATATTTTAATTTATCGACATTTTACGAAATAATTATAGATTTTTTCATGAGATGGCGCATAAATCTGAACTCTATGACGTTGCCAACACAACCAATACTAGTATTCATGACTATTGCTAGGCTCATGAACCTGAAATAAATGCTGTGCAAACTGTCGGCAGTAAAACTACGCGAAACCATTTGATCCAATTGATATTATTTGTGCTTTTGCCAGTGATTACCAAACTAAAAATAATAGACATAATAACTCTGGGTTCGTATATCAATAAGAACCAATTTGTTTGCATTTCAATTTTCAATTTGTTACCGTTTTTGATGATACAGTTTTGTAACTTTGAGGTTACAGCGGGCTATTGTGGCAAATTTCGGTACGTTTAGGATAAAGCTTGTACATTCTCCCGTTTTCATTCATCAATGAATCCGCGATCTCGTGACAATCTTATTCCCCCTGAAAAGTGTTCTGTAATCGGTACTTTTTATGTAGTTAATTATTGGTCGTATTAACTGTTACACTTATCATAGAGCGGCTTTACGATGCTCGTCCGCAATATCGATGTTTCCATTCGCAACAGAGCGAGCGGTTACTTTATTGTTCGCGACTCACGGTTTATCGCAATCACTTCGCATAAAATAATCCCGTCTTTAACGCCAGGACGTATCAAGGTCGGTGATAAGAGTTTCTTTGAAGGTCGGCTAACAGTCTTCGGCCGAGACTTCCGATCATCGCTCGCGAGGCCTTACTTCTACTGTTCTCGGACAGGCTGGCCGAGATTTTGCCGGCGATTAAATTTGCAACTGGGTCGTCTGCGCGAATAAGAAGGTTTAGGCGAATGCTACACGGACGAAGGCCGATTTTTCGCGCGGGAAATATTTGCTTGTCCAGGGGAGAACGGTACGAAGCGTATTCTCTCCATTGCGTGCAAATCAATACTCAATCCTTTCAAACTTTTTGCGTCCTATATGGAAGCCGTTAACTGATATTACAGTGATGGTGAGCTCGCGTGCAGATAAAATCGGCACAATTAGCATATGGGAGGTCAGTCGATGGATTCGATGAGAAAGAGCCACGGCGGAACGTCACACCTGCAGTGTCTTGCACTCGTTGCGAAGATCTACAACTGAATTTCTTCACGTTCCTCGATTTTATTTCAAAACGCTTCGTCGGTTGTCCCTTGCAAGGACTGTTGCCTTCTATCGAACAACTGCAGTCGTGTGTCAATGAGATGATATTGCACAGTGCAAAATAATACGTCGTTCCATATGTCTGTGCGGTTTTAATTCGTTCAGTGCTGACGATCAACCACTAAAATTACCACAAAGTCAGAGCTAATTAATTAAACCGAAACTAGAAACGTTTAAATTTATTGTAGGGCATGACATTAGAACTCTTCGATCATCCGGAAGTTAAATTCCGTTTGTTTAAATATATTACAACGAAAATGAATTTTGAAAATTGGTCAAAAATTAGTGTTACCCATATATGATTTCAGTTGAAAGTTTTTGCAACGCAATTATCTAATAGTTACATCTCATACGTCATTCGATAAATTCTCCTGTTATGCGATTGTTTACTTATTCGTTCCGTGCAAGCAATAAAGTGATTAATTCTTTTGAAAACTACGCAGTGTCGAGCTAACAATAATGAACATCAACATGTTTTATTGCACCATTAAAACCCTAATTTTCTTTTTTGTTACCATGATTTTCCTTAGTTTAAAAAAAAATTAATCGCTTTATTACCAATTTAATTGTACTTACAACAAAACTTGAGATGTTCAGTTTTGTTAACTTGACACTCCGTAATATTCGGGAAATTAATAAAAAATCACACACCAGGAGTTAAACAAAGCTATAATGTACAAGACAGAAAATTTTCATCGAAATTAAATAATTTTGCACGAACTTATTGATCGTCTCATAATTATTTTAAAACAGATTTGAATGTGAATGCACCTTGAATATGTTAATTTTATTTCACTAAAAATATCGACATCGTTACAAGTCCAGTTGTGAATCAATGGAAAGATGATATTTTATTGATATTTTATTTATTATTTAGGGAAGTGGATGTTCTTAATTTTTTCAGAAATGATACTGTTCATATATTTAACATTCTACAAATATTTTAGATTATATAAATATTTTATATTAATAAAATGTAATTAATAAAATATAATTAATTTGAGATTATATATATTTCATATATATAAAGATTATTTTTCTTAGTCAAGTCCTTGAATGGTACACGATTATTGTAAATAGAAAGTAATAAAAACGAGAAGGGTGTTTTATAAAATCGGTGTAATTTAATAAACAAATGGTATAATGAGAAATCAGAAGTGAGGGGCAACTGATATTGTTACTTATACGTGTCAACATATTGTACGTGAGATTTGTATTGCTGTTTTAATTTTTTTATTTAATCAGATACACAGTTACAAATACTTTACTAGCTAATTTGCTAAATATTATTTATTTCCTACTAAGCTTTGGTATCGATTACCATACATACAGTACGATTACCTATAACATAACTTACTAAATTATTTTTATCTGCGTTTCAGCCACGAATCGTAATAGTAACTGTAATTGAATTGTGTTCTAGACTGCATGCATTCGATTCGAATGCAGATTAGCCGTGGAATGTTTGCGACGTTTGGTTTGCATTACGTAGGGTACAATAAACAATATTTTAAAATTATTAGACAATAATAACATAATTCAAAATTATTTTAGTTCAATATTTTAAGGTTAGCATTTCGCGAAACGATGTTGGAATGTTTGTGTTTAAAAATACACGTGATGCTTTTCATAAATCGTAGGAAATATGTAAAAGGCTATTCCCTACAAAGCATGTGGTAGTAAAGCGTTTAAAAGACCATAAACAACAATTATGCAGGCTATTATTCATATTGTCAATATCGATACGTATTTCTTCGACTTACCATGAATTCTGACTCGTACAACTTGATGCGACTACTGAATGTGCTACATACGATTGTGCAATATTATTAAAGTTTAACGCGGTACAATCGACAGTCTATGTGCTCGTTCATTCATTTCTTATGAGATTGACTTCAATTATTTATGGTTGTTTTTATTTCTGTATACGTTATATAAATAGACTTTGTCAATAAGTTATTTTCGTAGATCGAATTGTAATTTAATCGTTAACAACTCGAATAGTTGTTTGAGAGTTAAATTATAAGATAAAAGAAACAAATCTTCAGAAATTATTTACAAATAAATCATTTGCTACTGTCTATAAATAATTAATCTTTTTGATTTTCAGGGAGGTTAGTTATAGATATATTAGATATAATTAGTTTTAAATCTTTTAGTTATATTTGTATAGTTTAGTATATTTAGAAAGTTAAAAAGGTACTTCGCTCACACTAAATATTATATAATTTGTACATGTAATATTTCTCGAGTTTTCATGTGACTCTTTATATTTCACATGCTTTCTATAATGTACCGAAAAGTATTTTATACATTTCTATAGATTTTATCAGATATACAAAAATAAATGCAAATACATTTTTTAATTTAAAAATTGTTACTTATTGATACATAGAAACAAAATTAAACACTTTTTCTTTTTTATAAATCACGATTTTAAAATTTCAAAAACGTACTGCGGAAATGTACAATCAACGTAAAATTAGTAATGACATATTTTGGAGTGGTAGTGTGTGGTCTAAATCCAGAATCGACAGCTTCGAAGATACATCTTGGAACGGGTGGTTGTTTTTCGTTAAGGCTCCTTGGTACAATTATAGCGCTGCAATCAATTTAGGCAGATATTTCAATGGGTGCCTATTAAATTGATGGATTTCTTCGGGTCAGCGTACACAGCGTACAAATGACAAAATCGTGCTCAAAATCTTGCAGCCAACATCTTTTGGTTATTGAATTGTTATACATCGAAACTCACCTTGTTTCGAGGGGACCATCCTATAATAGTCACAAATTCTTGCTGGGTAAATTTTCAAAAAAGTATTCTCTCATTTGAGCTTTACAAAAATTGTTTATATCCAAATCATTAATTCTCCTTTTTTAATCATGTAATTATATTTCGAAACACTACCACATGCAGGGCATAAGTAAATCCTATCAATATCTTGTAATTTTAACAATGTAATTATCGTCTAAAATTAAAAATACTACTTCTATTTTATGTCGTGTCATTCTTAGTAAACAAAATTGGATTAATATGAAGTATATTTTAAATGATATTTGATTTTTTAAAATTGAAATTAAACGAATTTTACAATTGTTTAATTTTGTAAGTGGTACAAGTCCATTTGGAGCCCGTAAGTATACATCGGTTTAGTAAAATACGCATAAAACTTTATATAACCAAATTACATTTGATAAAACATTAGAAAAATTGCCAGACTTCATATAATTTGTCTAAATTTTTTAATTAACAGATATGTTAACCTTTAATTTTCTCGAAACAAGAGAAAATGGCCTTACACCATTTTCAAAATAAACGGTCCATTTATCGGACATATTGTTCAGTGAATAACCGAAAATCAGACACGGTTTTGTTGAAATAAGTCGAAAAACCACGTATCGCCTCGATTGAAGAACAATTAGATTCCCGCGAAGGAGACACGCTTACTAGGACGTAGATAATTGTCAGTAATGGTCGAGGCGTTCACAATGAGAACGACCGTCTCGGTAAAATGTAGAACGCAACTGCACGTACGTACACACAGACGCAGAGGAATACGTTTCTTATCAGACAGATTCCCGCCGCGGAGAAAAACCGAGGTTGACAGCCGCGAGCTCGTGAAAGGAGTGGTAATGATGATGATCCTGTTATACTATTTCCAAGAAACACCAGGATCGCTTTTATACGGCTCGCGAGTTCAATTTATCCTACGCCGGCGCTGATGCCTAATATGGGATGAAATATGAAATGCTTCTCGCGTTTTGTCTTTTACCGAGTGTAAAGTAATTTCAGATCGTAATCTGGGGATCGTGACAGTCGGTGAAACGAGCACCGGTTCAATCTGATAGATGCGCCGTTGTGTAAATCGCATCGCTGATAACGGTGAAAGGAAATCGCTACTGCGCTGCGGCTTTTTATGTATTTTTCGAACACGCACGAGGAATACATATCTAACGAACGGCTAACTAATGAAACATAACTTTGCTTTATACTTTTCACGGAACCGTATCGGTCTTTTTTTTAAAGTTGGAGAATTGAAGTAGTTGCTTGAATTATTTCGAATAAATATTTATGTCAAATTTAATATTCGAGTATTAGTTGAATATTTTATTTGAGTAACAATTATTCATTGTTCACAACATATTATTTTATTTTCTTTATTTGAATAAGTTTTTCGAACTTTCGTAAGAATATTTGTACACGAATTGAATTTCTTCGAATTGAATTTTTGCGAAACGCTTAGTAATCGAAAATGAGAACACGAGGAAAAGTTCTAGGAAACTTAACCGGAAATCATGTGGTATCTTCCGTTTTCGTTGAGTTGATAGTTATTTGATATTATTTTCAGGAAACAGGAAAACCGGTGTCCGCGCCGATTGCAAGACAAAGGAACTGCACGAGCATTTGTTTCTTTTTCTAAGATCAGGCTTTTACGAAACGCATGAAAATGACATTTGCCAAAATTGTAAATATATGATTATTAAAATGTTAAGATACATTTTTGGGGAATCTTTTGGTGGGTGTTGCAAATCTTCTTAACATACGATAAAAATTTTGTCAACGAAAATATAAATTTTATATTTTTATAATTATTAAACTTAAAATTTTGAGATATTTTTTATTTTATTTATCTTGTTTTATTTCTTTTATTTCTATTATCTTTTTAAATGTGGGGTGCACTAAATAACATAATATTGCTAAATATTATAAAATATTCTTTTAATATAATAAGACTTATATTTATTAAAACATCAAATTGTATTCGAATGTTAACGATGTAGATATAACGGTAAGAAACATTTTTACTGTTATAAAATCCGCATAAATTGTAATATGGTGATAAATTGTGATATTTGCGACGATCAAGTAGGCAATTATAAAACGACTACATTTGGCTGTAGTGTTTACGAATGCGATAAAATGGTTCGTAACGTTTACACCTCCATAAACTCTAGTGACTTTCGCAAGGAACGCTTAATCAATGTAAAAATAGAATCATTTTTAATTTTCCAGACTGTAATTTTTGATCTTTTTATTGCTCACAAAAACTTAATTATCTTTTCGGCTAATAGTAATACGAAAATTTTGTTCGCCCTTTATTAGCGTTAGTAATTTGTTAAATAATTACTAATGAATGCACTACTTCTTAATAAATTTGAATTAATAATAGCTATTAATAAAAATTTAAATTTCAGCATATTTTTAATAGAAACTTCATTACGAATTTTTAATTATAATAGCTTCTGAACAGAAGTTTGAAAAGTATTCCAATTTTCAATTATAAACACAGGAACTTTTCCAACAAGAACTAAGATACTGTTAAATTTCTTAAAGTTTCTTAAACGCATCAATTTTGAAAGGATCATGCGTAATGCATAAAAGATGCAGTTTACTAATTGCTTATTATAAAATAATTGATTTTAAACAATTTAATTATCTATTAAATGAATTAATTATTTCGTTCTGAGACTTTCATCGGATACTCTCGAATTAAACTTCTATAATTAATTTAAATAACTTGACTATTTATTACGCTAAGTAAACACATTTTATTGTTGTCATAGTTCTTAAACTCTTATAGAACGCCGTCAAATAGTATCGGATCGGTTTATTATGGATTAACCTCATAGATAATCTTATCTATAACGGGAAACAATGTTGCACGATTCAAGTTCAAGTATACTGCTTTATTTTAGTGCGCGTACATAGTAATTACTCTTTAGGAGTTATGTGCTCAGGGAAAAATATCTAATAATACAAGAATTACAGTGTCACTCGACATGAAACAATGTTATTAAAAGCCGTGAAACGTTTGATTAACGCACACTACTGCCATTCTCACGCCGATTCATCCGAGTTGGATTAGCATATAATGCGACAAGTTAATCTTGTTAGGGAAGTTGATATATGAACGAATTAAATCGTTTTAAAGTGGAGAATCAGCGGAGGCGTTACTTGTTACGTTTTCAAATGCAAATCCGCTGTGCGACCCAATCCATAATACTAAACGATTCATCCTGTACTGTAATCATTCCTATATCTGATTCTGATCGAGGATGATTAAATTTTCAATCCGACTGTTGTCATTGTTTTTACATAGAAGAATGATTGCCATTCTCAATAATGTAAGCGGACAATTTATTTTCATAATGATCTAATTGGTAAGCAACGTCGCAACACGTCTGTTGAAAAATTTATGTATTTATACCGCAATTAAATGATTTATCTCAGCGATGTACATCAGTGAACTATTATATGAAGAGAATTTAAGCTTTTACGATCAAAATCTGTTCGTGATTATAGTGTTATTAATAAGATATATTTTAGTAAAATAACCACAGATTTAATGGGTAATGATGATGTTCAAAGGTTACGAGCAATATTAAACAAATTTAAGGAGGCGTTTTTACTGGGAGTACTTACTAGTTTTAAATAGGTACAGTTAGTCCCATAAGTATTCGTACCCTCAGTGCTTATAAGAGAAATTTGTTGAAATCAAGGGACGCATGTAAGATTTTGCAATAAACTTTTTATTATGAATGAACACATGTATGAAGTTTATTTATACCAAATTATAACAAAATTGATTAACTAATAACAAAAATATATTGATCTTACTTCTCGTAGTACGTAATAACAGTCCTCAAAAGTAATCGTACCAGTGTAGATTTTGTCAAAAAATCGCACATTAAAGTAGCTTTTTTACTTTATATTAATTTTCTAGTATTTAGTGGGTCCACCTTTATGCCTTATTATATCGTTTAATCGATTTGGCATACCTTCTACCAGTTTTAACGTGATATTTGGTTCAATACTATTCCAAACTTCCAAAATTTAACATTTTGCACATTTTTTAATTCTAGTTCTGTATTAGGCTTTCACCAAACTTTTCCTCTTCCGTCGCATCCAAAAATATTAAATAAGATAATAAAAAGTTTATTACAAAATTTTACATGCGTCCCTTGATTTCAGCAGATTTCTCTTATAAGCAATGAGAGTACGAATACTTATGGGACTGACTGTAGGTATATATACATGAAATATGAAACAGTTTGAGAAAAAATACAAGATCATGTAAAGAATAATATTATTCGCGAAAGGAGTTCGCCTTTTGCAAGCCTCTTTTTTTAATAGATAGAAACGATTGTTTATAGATTACAGGGCTTCGAACGTGAATACTGTATCTGATAAATATCCTTTACAATTCTGGTAAAGTGTTTGGAATACAGACATGCATTAGCAAAGGGACTATACTCAGCGTAGCCTTCAACGTGGTGAACTCGACTTGAGACAATTATTTCTCTTAGAGATTCCGAATTTTAATGAAAATTGTACCAATATAATTATACGTTTCGCGACATCACGAAAAATCTTATTAATTAGCTCCCATCGTATAAGCTCCGATAATAAATACACGTTTAGTAAAATGCACAGGCTACAAAAAAGGTGTAATTGTATTATATTTACAGAGTTACATAGAATTCGCAAATAAAGTAAGGAACAATGAAGACATCGGAAAAATTTGAAAAAATTCGTACATTATTTGCAATATTTATTTATCGCATTATCATTGTATTATTTAATTGAAATATTAAAATACGTCCTGGAGAATCGTGTATTAGCGATCGTTAACGGTTCCTTCAACAGCAGTGAACGTTACGCGTCCAGCATTGTCTTCGCAGCAGAAGATGCGGTCTGTGCACGCTTCCCTGTAAACCGTTAAATTCACAGGCTGTGATTCTGCATGTCCAATCGGACGTCAAGAAAGAATGCTGGTCAAATAAGGGGGTAAAGAGTGCAACTTGTCAATCTAATACGAGGAACGAAGACTTGGAAAGTATCGTCGCATACCAATTAGACACGGGAAATGTTTAATTTAAGTGCACATCGAGGGAAGCAACTATTTTCCACGTCGTATAAGCGTGACCGATCAGACGGCGGATGCTTATGCAAAATCGAATTTCGAAACACTACGCTCGTAAATCGAGAGTTACAGAAAAACTCAAACCGAGCATCGACGTTTAAATTTTGCTATATTTTAGAAGCTCGCGCAATTGCGATTTCAAGCATGGTAGAATCATTGATAATTAACGAAAATCTGTTAAAATGATAAGTAAAATCTCTTAAAGTTAATGTTAACTTATTAGTTAATTAACTTATTTACTTTAATTAATTAACTTACTAACTTAACGTTAACTTATTAGTTTTCTTAAATGTTTTCTAATAAGTTAGAAAAAAAATAAAACTTAATGGTATAATAGCGGTGACTTATTATTGCATTATAAATTATATAAAAAGAATCTTGTAAATTATTGTTCAAAAATTAAGATTGTATAATGTAATTGGTTGTTGTTGAAAACGTTAAATTTGTTTGAGAAACTGCATTTTTTACAATTTCATTTTTCCAAATCTAATCAAAATATTTTCATGTAAAGAAATTATACTTTTATCTTCTTATATTATGTTATTTATATAACAGCTAACTGGTTAATTGAAGTTTGAAGAATATGTTACAGATTCAGCTAACGTTAAATACTAACTGTCCGCATAATCCTTTTCTCACTTTTCTCTCGCATTTTCCGTTAGAACTATATATAATTCGTTTACAATGGATAGCGCGTCTTAATGTTAATTGAATTGTTTACATGCTTTGAATACCAATCTGTTAGACGTTCGACGATTAATTTCAAGATCGATCGTAGTCGAGGTTGGGTCGGAAGCTCAATGAAATATGTCACGAACATCGATCGGGAACATTAATTGTAGTTTTCGCGACGTTCAATAATTAGCGAATCAAACAAATTGTCACTATTTCATAATGTCTTCTGAATCATTTAAACGACCTTCGCTTGGTTTCGAAAGGAGTTTGCCGTCCACTATAAAAGTTTCCATTCATCAATCCGGTAACTTTACGAGAATATGGCGAACGCAAGCCATCTATCATTTAATTATTTTAAACGTATCTTTTTCCATGAAAGCGAGAAGAATGCAGGACTCGTAATGTTCTGAATCACTGGTATTGTGCGGAAAACAAATTAGCAATTTTCCGTTCGCGTTTTCCAAGTAAAGCGAATGAGCAGTTCGTGAGAAAGCAAATAAACAAATTACTTCGTAGGAATATTTTATAAAATACGAATGAATTTATAATATAATAATAATAGTGAACTGCGATAATTGTATAAAACGTGTTGCAATATTTCACATTTGTATTACTTATAAATTCACATATTATGCTATCGTGATTTATATTGTATAATACTTTTAATTTTACTATATAATAATTAATACTAATAATTTTGATACTGAACTTTTTAACTATGAACATAACAATAGAATTAAATTAATCCGGTTGTTATTAAATTTTATATGATAAACATAATACAATCAATTTTACTTTAATTTAAAATTAATTACATTCTAAATTTCTATTTAAATTTCTATTAAAAGGTCTACAAAAATTTAAACTTTTATTAAAAATCTATCGTAATTCAAAGTTACAATATAAATCCATTCTCCAACATTCTTCCTTTTATTTCGGGTGAGACATTATGCCAGGAAAAAAATAAATCATACACATTTATATTGATCATCATGCATGCGCTGGTGTTGCAAAAAAGGTGTGCATTTTTCTTCATCAATCCGTGAAGGACCTGAGTTTTTGTTCCCGTTGGATATAATTATCGTAGAAACGGGTGTAGTCGGTGTATGAGAAATGAAACAAAAGCATGACGATACAGATTTATCTCCCCTCGTATGAATAATATCTTAGCATGTTTACCACTGATTAAAATACATCGCTTTATAGACTGTTTTACACGTATGGCATATTACGTTCAGTAATTTCCAAAATTCTATTTATCAATGCAGTTAAACATTTGGAATAAAATGTAATAAATTATGTATTTTACTAACGGAAGTTAATGTTGAGATATTTTTTTAATCCTTGTTCGAATGAAATATAAAACGTCGCAACCAGAACAATTCAGAATTCAATTACATCATTAATTACATCAAGTTACAGTCATTGTTAATTAATAATCATCGTCGAAATCATATTAATATCCAAATCGAGACTTCACTGTTTAATTATTTTTGAAACAACCGTTTATTTGGTTTTTATATTAAAAATTTATTTAAGACTAGTTTTATAATTATATATTATAAAAATATATTAATTATATTAAGACTAAAAATGTTTCTTTTGTCTTTTGCTGCAAGTAAATCATTATAACAAAGTTGAGTAGTAAAAGAATATAATTTGACCGCAGAGAAGAAAATATGTTAAGCATTTAAATTGCACCGTTATTATTACTAACAATTACATTTATGTAAAAGAAATGCTTCCTGTTTTTAGTTTTGAGAAACATTGAGCAGAAGGTCACGTTCATAGATGACGAAGGAGAAAAAATGTGCAAACCGTGTTTCCAGTCCGAATGTGTTTAACTCCTCCAGCAAATAGCCACCTGCTAACAGACTCGTTTTTTTTTCATCGTAATTAACACTAAACGCTGCGATATAGTGTTGTACAAATTCGAATAAAGATTTTAAAAAATGTACGGTATGTGTCCTATTTTCTGTTCTTTTTATTCAACGTTCCTTTTTCATATCATTAAAAAACTGCTAGGTAATGTTTAATGAACTACAATTGAATTCCTAATGTTTAAAAAAACGATAAGATATTATAAATTTAAATCAATCATTTTCAAGTTAAATTAAGAAATTTGTTAGATCTCAGAAATCAAAAAAGGAAGTTTCCTTTGTTAAAAAAGGAAGCCAGATTAAGTGGCAGCAAATAAAATTGCGTTTCTTGTACTTTTAATAAAATTTTTGTACATAATAGATGTAAATAAATAAATAAATATTACGAAATAACATTGTACTATCCCAACCGGAAAATATTCAATCAAAATCGTGGATATGACTGTTAAAACAATTATTTGGGCGTTCATCGATGAATTAAAATAGAAAATAGTATCGTAGAAAAATTAACGGTATTTAAACAAAATTATGAATACAATAAAAAGCGCACTTGTCCTCTCGTCAAGTATAAAATAATAGACTGTTCAATAATAAATAAAAATTAAAAATATTTAACTATACAACCCCTAAATTAAACTTGTTTTGAACAAAAAATTGATAGAAATAAAAGAGAAACAATATCAAACTAAAATAATACGTAGAAATAACGTAACATATTGATATGATTTAATTATAGATTAGCTTTATTTCAGTTTTGTATACTTAGTTGTAGTTAAATTAAAAATATATTGTCTTCTGAAGTATTCACTAAAGAACTGTATGGGATTTATGTTTATAGTACAGAAGAAAATTATTTTGTTTTAAAAAATAAATGTATTTCACACTATGATTTAAGAAGATGACAATATTTTATTTGATGATAATAAATTGAATAAATCTTCTTCGCAGAACAATTTTTTAAAAAATATTTAATTTTCAAATAAAATACTATTTAAAATGTTATCTCAAAAATTTTGTACAACGAGTAAGATATAGTAGATTTAAGACTACATTCTTTCGAACGTATAAAATATTTTGATTTTAAAAATCATGATTTAAAATAAAATAGTTATTTGCTATTTGCCATTTAAAACGCTTTTTTATTCAGCTTCGTGCACAACACGTTCCAATCGCGCGGTACCTGAATTCGATTGTGCAAAAACGCGGAAACCAGAATTGTGAAGTACGGCGATCGAAAAGATGAGCCGGCACAGTCGAAATCGAGTACCTCGTCCGACTGCAGATTTCAGACAATGCTGTTACCTGGAGATCGTCGTTCGCTTTAACCGTGATATCCCTACTCTGGGTACCAACTACCAGACTACAAGAACGTACGCAGTTAGATCCCTATGCGAGACCAGCTGTTTTCTATGCTCGGGAGCCTCGACAGTTGTTGCCCGGTGACTCTTACGGAGAGTTCGCTTCTCCCGCAACTGCTGCCGCTTGTGGTTCAGGCCTTGTGTCCGGAAAGTTCCGTCAAACTTCACTGAAAAATCCTTTCCACCCTGGACTGCTCTTAGGTTATCGTCAAGGTCAGTTACATCATTTTCTCAGCTTATTCAATTCTTTTCCCCGGCTCGATGCGGCGCCGTTTCTGTGCGCGCGAACCGACCGTGTTTGCTACTATATAATATTTATCAATGCCGAATGTAACCAATGTTTATCAAGAACCGATAACGCCGTTAATAGATGCGTGTACCATTGTTCGGAAGCGTTTGCGCGTAGGTTTAACAGTTCGAGCAGCATCAAATTAGTATTAAATGTAAATCCAGGTTATAATACTCGCGTTACTTATTGACACTTCGACACCGGCTCTTTCTAATAAATATGTAACCGAATGTACTAGAGATCAATTATAATATTGTTTATCAATTAATTTATTTTATTTTTTTAAATAAACCTCTTCAGTACGTTAATGTTTCTATGAACCTTAATAAAACGTGTGGAAATTTCAAGATAGAGATTATTACACTAATTGCAAGACATTTATTTCGTTTCTTAACAATTTTTACGAATTGAAAGTAATGCAACGATATTTTTAAATACTTTAAATATTTTTAATGTTCCGTATTTGATCATTTTTGTCATAAATGCATAACATCCGCAAAAAAGGTCTATTTTGAGTTAAAATACTTTTAATACTCCGTATACTTAGAATTACAGCATTAGGAAGATTTCGTTGGAAAATATTAGTGTGATATTTTCAACTCGTTAAAATTGTTAAACAATGAGACAAATGTCTATTTGACTTCTATCTTTTGCAATCTTGATATATAAATAGATAATGTCCTGAGAAAAGATACTTTAAAGCCGCATATAAGTGGTTTGTTTTTTTTTTTTGTTAAAATAGTGTCAAAATTCATACTTCAGTGTAATTGTTCCTAATATTTCTGACACTTATGGCAAGAATGTGCAGTTTTAATTTGAATTAGTAGAGAGATTAAACAAAATTTTAAATTTCATTGTATTTTCAATCTAACGAAATTATTTAAAAAAGAGTTAAATTTTTATTTAGATTTTTGAGTTCTTACAATTGATGTGAACAATTCATTTGATGTATACAATGAAATTCTAGTCGATTACATTGTATATAATTCATTCGATTACTTTTCAGCGATTTTGTTTGTTTTCGTTTCTTCATTAAAAACAATTCTGAGAACTAAAAAAGATGGAAAGACGGAGCAATATAACTTATAACTCGGAAATTGCACAAGATTCATAATAATAGAATAATAGAAACTGTTTCCTCGACTATCACGAATAGACTGCGGATCTACATGCAACATAAGAATTTGTTGAATCAATTATAAGAAACAGAAATTAAATAGAAATGTTTTTTTTGTATGAGTTGAATGAGTTCAGAAAAATATACGACTATTCTAAAACTCTTCTAATGGTCTCTTCAGTCGTTCCGATCATAAATGCATACAATGTTCGGTCTAATATCGTAAATACCAAGACTATTAACATTTAACCCCTTGCCGTACTATTTTCTTCATAGTTACAAGGACGAGCATTTTTCCTATTGTAATAATTTCTTAGAAGGAAAAGGAAAAATACTTAAAATTCCGGCTTAAAAGAACGGAATAACATTTATACCTAACATGATATTAATACTTTGCCTTTGTTTTGTAAATCAGAAACAGCTCTATCGAATAAATATTATACACTTTGTCGAACAGCAACAAATCGTTGTAAAATGAATGAAAATATATGTTGGGGCGTCGTCAGTAATAGCGACGAATTGTGACGTTATATGTGTGGACTTAAATGGAGGACCGGAATTTAGTGGCGAAAAAACTTTTATATTTAGCCTCCTACTATTTACACCTTTCCTTTGGAAGTCCGAGGTCCTCGAATTCTATTCCAACTCTGACGTTCCAAAAAATCTTGTCTCTCGAGGTAAACCGCTACCCCTCTCGCGCATTTCTAATACTCGCCGATTGGTTTTCCATGATTTTGGCAATAACCAAACCAGCGATTCTGTTTCAAGAAGGCACACTTTCTTTGCGCCTTTGCGCGTCCTTTTGGGAAGTTGCTGGGATATGGAAGGTAGGGGCGACAGCGATATTTTAACAAAGACGGGAAATTCCTCCAGGTGCGATTACGGCTGGCCACCGTTGTAGACTAACATGGGACTTACCCTTCGGAACTTTCCTCTTTTTATGCTACGTCTTGACTATCGAGGTCGAGAGAAGCGAAATGCTAAAGTTAAGAAACAAAGTATGCGTTCTCGCGGCAGGACAAGTAATTTCAATCTAAATTGCATGACAGATGTTAGCCAAAAATCCTAAGATGAAAAATAGCCGGCTAGGCCCGTCCGTGTCAGAAAGAATATTAGTACTGAGCACTAACAATATAAAAACGCTAGGAACATATTCTCCAACCCAATAGAAAGTCCTCCGATTATTCGACATGCAATTTGCACGCCTTTTGGGCACGTGTCGCAAATTCACCGTGACAATTAGTATGTGGAGCGGTTTGTCAGAAAAACACTTTGATTTGCCCGTTCACGGAATTGCTAATTGTTATCCACGTGGGCCCGGAACAGAAGGTTGACCGCGAAGCAGAAATTGTTGGCTCCCGATCGGTATATCGCATGCTCTCGAAATAGTGTAATGCAAGACAAATGGGTTAACTAAACAGCGGCAATGTTTTTCGCTCGAAATCGTCCAGAAATTGCGAAACGAGAATTCAGTGACAAGTTCGCGAGGTGACAGTAGAATGAGTCTCCTCTATGAGCTATCTTGAAAAGTGGAACGACTGGATTACCGGTCGGACCGAGAGCGCCGTCGAGTAATTTAATGTTGCTCCGTTCATTCCGTGACAAGCAAACCTCCGGGATTATGAAAAATAATAGAGAATTCGAGCTTCAGACGAAAACAATAAGCATATCAATTATTCTGTAAACTTGAAAAAAGCGTGTGAAAATTTCAATCAGTTGGCAGAAAGTAGAGAAACGGATAACAGTATTTATGCTCGGAGTTTAAATTCACCAAATTGTTCTTCTATTCAATTTTATTCTTTGATTAAAACATATTAGGTTTGTGGTTAGAAATTATATTTTAGTTTAAAATTATATTTTATATTATAGTAAGCAGTCCCTTACAAAATGTCGACAGTTAGAGAATTGAATACAAGAGAACGAGTACTTTATAATCGTCGAACATATGGTGAATCTTTGAAAAAAAATTGCTATAGAATTCAACGGTTTAAGAGAAGGTGTCAGGAAGATATTTCAAAGAATTACTGGAAAGCGAGAAAATTTAATTAGAAGTGGAAGGAAGAGGAAGGCAACTATTCTTCAAAATAGACAAATGGTTCGGAAAGTTAAAAATTATCTATTTCTTAGTGACAGAGAATTAAACAAAAATTGTGTTCTCCCATTAAAATTACACAAATAAACTCTCGTATAAATGAAGGCAATTTGCATGGATGTATAACGCGAAAAAAACCATATATTTCGGAAGATAATATATATTCTATGTTGCTACAATCCATCGTGGATTTAATCTTTTTTCAAAATTGGTCGAAATCAACGTTTTCAAAATAAAAGTTACTTGATGTTTTCTATCGAATTCAGCCATTAAGTATCGTAAACTGTTTATGCCTTTTACATAAGTCAAATTGTAGACACATATAAATATATGAAGATGTTAACTTGGGATTGGAATTGGTCCAGAAATAACATCTGAATCTAAAAACAATATCACAGTATTGCTACATTATACTATTACAATTCGAAACATAATTTACGAATATAAATATAATTATAGAAATAATTAAGGAATATAAATATAATTATAGAAATAATTAAGCAATATAAACATAATTATAGAAATAATTAAGCAATATAAACATGATTATAGAAATAATTAAGCAATATAAATAGAATCATAAATACAATTAAGTTGGATTTACAGCTTTTCATTAAAGAAATGACAAGTAAAAACAGTAAACTTTAATTTCCAAATTGATTTCCGGATATGCTAAATTTACTGGTCTAAGAAACAAAGCATCGCATTAAAAACGTTTATAGAAAATTTCGTAAATACTCAGAAAATTGGCTTTGTTTCAGTAGCATTTTGTTGTGAAACCTTTCTGAGAAAGTACGAACCGAAGAAACTTAATAATGTTAAATTAATGTCAGATTATGTTAAATTAATGTCAGATTATGTCAGGTTATGTTAAATTAATATAATTTCTGAAATGGTTACAATTACTAGAAAAAAGTGACTTTGCAATTCCATTCCTTTTCGATTTAGTAATATCGGTTACTTTTGATTATATCGAGGCATGTTCAACTACCATTAACAATTCTAGTTAAAGACAAAAAGTCGAAAATCACTGTGTAACCACGTAAATTGTGCGATTTCTTAAAGCCGCACGACAAAAACGCCATTTTTATTGTGAGAACAGAATTCGCGTGAACTCTCGTAATTTTTGTAGCATGAATAATCTTCAGGCAATAATATCTTTCATACGGAAATACGAGATTAAAAGACTAAGAATAGTATCAATATTAGTTCTGTGCACTGTGCAATATCGCAGATAATAAGTTCATCGCGCAGAGTTATTCAATGCTTGTGTTTAATCGAGATAAAGAGATCTGACACAATTCTACGAGTTCTGAAATTTGACGATTGCGGAATGCGATGTTCGAAACAGGATACAAATTGTTGAAATTTCGTGTGATTTTCCACTGTTATGGATTCAGTACTTTGATGCAGACACGTTGAACATTCTACTATAACTTCAAAGAGGTAACAGATTCGCTGCAAAAGTGATCAAACTGTAAATTCATAAAGTTATCGGTAAAGTTCTTAACCTCCACGTTTATCTAAAATAATTTTATTGTATTGTCTAAAATAATTAAATACCGCAAGTTTCGACGAGCTACATACTCGAAACGGTCCATTCGAGCCCTTTAACCTCTTAGGCACGGTTGGATTTTGCGCAAATATAGTTTTTCATAACTAAATTACCATTTTTCTTAATATATATATATTTTAAGGCATAGTAATATATAATATTAGCTATATGTATATATTCTGTTCTTAGTGTATTGTACATGCACGCTTTCACTTTAATCGTTTACTTTAATAATTAGTAAAACAATTGAGTAAAGCACGAAACATTCACGAGAGCCACCATAGTGGCGCGTCGTGCCAAAGAGGTTAACTTCTGCATCGTGGCAAAACAAGTAATACTTGGAAGAGATTTAAATGAAGCTTTATCCATATCTATAAAAACGATGGTAAAACAGGCCGAGACGTGGAAAGATAAGGAGAGATATCGTGCACCTGTACTGTACCATATACGGGTAACGAGCGTCGTACACGATGAGTTCACGACGATATATTACAGAAGACACAACGAATGATTTATGTGAAATCGGCCGGCTTTTACTGCCAATTCATCGAAGCTTAGTAGAACGCGCATATGCGTTGACTACGCTGGTAATAAATTCAGTATCCGGTTTCACACCTTTTTTCACCGGAAATCTATTCATGGAAGAAAAAATTCGATACCAAATGAGAATTACACGGGATCGCAATAAAATTCTGAGAAAATGACGGACGACTTATTAACGAGATCACTCTGAATCTAAAGAAAACGATGGCGAATGTAAAGTTCTGCGAATCCATAAGAGGAAATGTCAAATGATTATCGATATTTTTAATAAGACGATGCAATGCCTTCGATCGATTAAAATTTTTAATTTTATTAAATGATCGATGAAAACTGAATTAATTGACGAAATTAATTATCGATTGCCGATAGAAAAAGACAATTTTTTAATGAAATTCGAATGATATTTTCTACATGGATATTAATTTGTATTCTTAATAATTCGAACATAATAGAACGGTTTTCGAAAATTCTTTTCAACTCAAATTTAAACATAACCTGACATAAGATCCAAATTTACTAATTATCACACTTTCTCAAGCTTTATTTAAAGTCGCTTTAGCACTTGGTTATTAATGATTACATGATCTTTTATTTGACTATAGTCGATAATTTTGACTTGTCACTGTTTTCAACTTCCTCGAAATTCTTCTTTTGAACTAGAAAAATTTCTAAACGTTATCTGCAGACAAAAATTTTCCTACAACTGATATGTGGAAAAATTCGAATTCGAAGAATGAGTTCTCTCTTGCACGATTTCGAGCAACCATAAAATCCGCACCACCGTGCAATAACTTCTGTTTTTTTCTTTGCTTCGAAACAGCGCAGAATAGGTTACCTCGTAGCGGCCGAGTGTTTTAAAACGTCCGAGTCTGCCGTTGAAACGGTAAATTTCTGGAACGTAAACCGTGAAATCGGATTACACTGCGCGCGCAGAAAAAAGTAATTTCGAGATATGATATCATCGCGAAAATCGAACACCCCCGTGCCGACCACACCGAGCTTTAAACGACATCATTAATGACAGCCATTTGCGTAATCCACCTACCAGATGTCTTGTCGGAAAGGATTTAGTCATTTCACGTTACATTATTTGCAGAGATCCTACTTGGCCAACGAACGTTTCATAATATAACCTAAACTTATACAATGTTTATTTTTATAAAACGTGGAATACAGTTCGAACAATTAATCATTCTAATTGCTTCAATTTGATCTTAACGTTTGCGTTAGAAATAGATTAATTTCTAGTGTAATCGGCTCGATCTAGTTATTTTTGGGCAGTACTGGCCCATTCCGTTGTACAATTAGTATGCGCGTGCGATGATGAGTTTCTTTCTTCTTCTTCAGCCAGCAGTGGTACGCGCAACACGTGGTTTTATCTTGTCCGTAATATTAGTATTTCTATTGTATGTATATATAAGTAGTCACGTTAAGTTCAGATATTCATTCTTTTTAATTGCTTCTTAATTTCGCGTATTCCACAATTAAATCCTGACAGTTTGAAAGATTTCTGATTTATTATCGCAGTTGAAGCGATCGCTTATTTTTTAACACGTTCCGTCAGCCGAGCTGTATTTAGTCGATACTTCATTCTGGTCAATTGAAGCTTTAAAGATCAATATATTATGTTTATTTACCAATTATTGTGATTATAACTGTGAAGCAAGCTTAATATGGATCTATTCTTCCGGTGGAAATTATTTTTTGGATTCTAACTTGTCATAAAATATTTTTTCAACGCATTGAATAGCAATTTAAGCGTGCACCACCAGTGATACACGTAGCACGGAATGTGTTAAGAAAACCACAATATGCTGCTCGAGTCAATTTGCTTTCAGCTTATGAATCTTCTGAATTTTATTACTATTGTTCTAGAGATTATTTTGTAAGAAAATTGTAATTTAATTCGAACGATCAACTCCATTGCTTGACTTGTTTGTTTGTTCTTGGTATTTGAACGAGTTCATCCTCGTATTCGGGCGATTGACCTAATGGATTTTATAAGTTAAAGAATGCGAAATATTTGAAACGAAATTTTAAAAAATTCGAAGTTATTACGATTTCATGGAGGTACGAAGAGAGGCACAATCTTAAACGAGTTTTTCTTGAAAACCGGTTTCAGAAATATCTTGGTATCTAACGAAACGATTTCACAGATATTTTATACAGTTACTTTTTACACAATTAGCTAGTACATGTCATGGGGTTTCAACGACCTATTTTATAGCGTTTTATTAAGGATAAAAAGTGAGCAACTTTTAGGTGGATATTTTTTGGTTATATATATATTGGTTATATTTTTTTTCAGAAACTTTAGAAACCGAATATAACAAATACTAGTGAAACTCTTTATATCATAGTTTGCTCTTCGAACTAGAAAATGTTGATAATGTATCTGGAATTTAAGCTGGATTACTAATTTCATTAAAAAATAGTAATAGTGACTACAGTACTTTAGTCTTTTATACAATAGTGACGTTCTTTATAGAATTATCGGAATGCATTCTTCTTAAGTAGGGTCTCAACGTCTTATCAATTAATAGATATTAACGAGATATGCAGTGGCTTATGAGTTTGTCAGGTTTATACTTGAGAAAAATGTGAAATATCATATTACAGTTAAAACAAGATATTATAACATAATACTCAATAAAAATTTAGCAAGTACATGTAAATACGAGCAGCATACTGATTCTGACAATTGATTCACAATTATAAATTAATCAATCGTGGACATCATATGAATTAAAACGAAATCTGATCAGAATTAACAAATTTACAAATGATTTTATAAATGAACGTTAATAGTTTAACGCAGTCAAACAAATAATTTTCAGAGCTAACAATAACAATTTTGTAGAGCGAAGGTATAATTTTCAAATCTTTCATCTCAATTGATTGAGAATAGTAATTTTTAACATGAATGTTTCTTAATTCCCGGTGTAAAAAGAATTAATAACACCGTGAAGATTGATGACGAAACAAATATTTGGAGTCAGGAAGGCTGGATGGCAGGCTCACTGATGTCAGTGATTTATCACTGACGCTGTAACTTTTCATGACGGAACAATTCCACGTAATAATTCGTGCAATTTCCGAATACACTTGAAGGCCTTCTACCGATAACGTAATTATGTATACAAAGTACTGTTACATACACGTGACAGTGCAAAGACATATTGTGCACATATGTATACAGTCCACAGAAACTGCAGTTTCATGCATTACATTCATTTTTATTGTTATATTAATTAAAATAATTTTTATTATTATATTCATTTTATTTCATGCTGTACATTCTTCAAAGTACTACTTAATTATAACAAAAAGTTTTACAAATTTACATTTTTCCATTGACATATTAGAGATTATTGAAAACTGTGTTTTTTCCATATAAACAGTGAAAATTATCAATATTTAAACAGCGAACTTTTTTGGTTGAAAAATTTATTTAATATTGTCAAATAAATATCATAATGCGTAGGAATAGTTCATTTATTAAAGAAATAGACATAATTTATATACATACATATAAAAGTTATATACATTGATTTACGAAAGAATTTTTAAACAATTATGCAAATTCTGACTAAAATGTGTATGTAGACGATTGTATTTGATTACAAAAGATGTCAATAAAATAGAAGAAAATCAAGAATATCATTGCGCACACGAAGTGGGTCGGAATGTAAAAATTCCGTAATGCCATAATGTCATATAATCGTCTTTCGTCGTGGGAACAGATGATCTCATCCGAATTAAATCCATTATTAACTCTCCTAAAGCGTTTTCCTCTGCAACACAAACGTATAACTCGCATATTTCTTATTCTAAGCCTTTCGATAAATTTCCTTCCGTCTAGGTCCCCATAATTATGGGGAACGTTATATTCAAGAAATACTTCATTACCATTACGAAGTGAAGTGACACTTGAATTACTAAAATTAAACTTAAAATTGGACGATCTGAATATGTACAGTAATAATGAAAATTAATAATCATATATATGCAATTATTTCAATTACAAAATTTATCAGTAGCAATTACATTTTATATTGTATAAGGTTCGGTCAGTTCTTAAATTTTATCTAATTATTAATTATAATGGGTATTCATTCTATTATAGTTATTATTTACAGCTTTTTCTCGTTCTAATTATTTCAATCATAAAATTTAGCGACGACAATTATATTTTATTGCAACGGACTCATGCCAACTTAATTTTGAATCATCTTCGATAATGTGCAAAAGTTTATTGTAGTTTATTGCTTGCCGGCTAAACTTGCAATGCAACAATCTCAAAATTATTAATGAACGAATTTTTAGATATATGTGCGAGCAGATAATAATGTAAAATGGTGAAACTGCGTCACTTTGCGTAAACTTACAAAATTCACCGTTAGCGCTCGAGTGGCGACTCTGCGGCGCCATGAAAATTACTGTAATACATTTCAAAATTATTTTTAATAGACAAGGCTTCGATTTAAAAATTGTTAAAAGAGTAACTATTATATGAGTCACGAGTCTCAATTTCGTATGCATAAAATAAATATTGTTACATAAAATGGAGACACTAAAAGTCAGAAAAATTATTTTAGATTTGCAGTTGAAATGGCTTCGAGTGCAAAGGGTTAATAAATAGATTTTTGGGTAAGAGCGAAGCTAAACCATTGGCTCGTCATTTTTATCTTCCGTCTAAAGTAGATTATTAGGAATGTGATCAGAGGAAATATAACAAAAATGAAGGAAGAAGGGAAGATGGATGACCTAGATCTACGCGAAGATGTTCGCGCGCCGAGTATGAAAGACGTTAAATTGAACGGCGTGGGTGACGATTAGCTTCTCCTACATTCCGGTAGAAATGATTAAGTAATTCGAGACGATCGGGACCAGTTGTCGAGGATGTGACGATCTACATGCGTAATGCAACCTGGATGTGTCGCTCGTTAACGTAACGTTTTGTTTCTCCGACGTACGTAATCTGTTAACGGCGCGCGAACGTCGGACGTACACGCGTCCTCGATCTAAATCTATGGTGCGAACACCAGTGGGACCGTTGTTAAACGACGGTACGGATTAATTATCAAAATGCTTGATCCTTGTACCATATCCTCTATTCGACTCTATCGCGCGCTGCATTTCAAAGATGTTTCACATAAAAAGATAATCCCACGGTGGATTAAATAAACTGTATGATAACATTAACTGACAAACATTCAAATCATTAATATAAAATTTTGACGATAGTTAAAAAAATCTTGGAAAATTCTATAACAATGGTAGTTACTACTACACTGAACATTTTTTTGCACTCGCAACAATAATTATCGAATGAATTATAAAAGTGTAAAGATATTCGAAGAATTTTGATTATAAAAAGAAATTAATTTTTATTTCGTTTCTGCGTCTGTGAATCAGACTGTGAATATTTGTGAGAAATAAAATTTTCCACCACAGTTGTAAGAAATATGAATTGAATAAAACTAAATTGTACCTTTTAATCATTTCAATAAATCGAAAACAATGTGACTATATATTATTGAATATAATTAAATTAAATATATCTCCTAATATTAAATATATCTATATTTGATAATAGATTATTATTAAGTATATATCTCTTTTCAGTTTTATATTTCAATTACAAATGTTTGTTGTAAATACTTAGAATCCGCAGTCTACTTAGAATGAATTTTGGAATACATTTGTGTTGTAGGATGACTTGCAGTCCACTTAATAAAAATTAATTTGTTAGAAAGCGTGGATGACGTTTAGCTTCGTATTCTTCGTATTAATACACACATATTTTCCGTATTAACGAGATTATCAATGCTTTTCCATACGTCACGCAAAAAAGCATGACCTGCCCTTCGGAATCCTCTCCTTTGCCAAGCGCGGCTCAAGGACTGTTAACGAGCAAATGGGAATCGTAGACGACGGCTGGCAACATGTGAAAAAGTGGGCATCGCTTTTTATGGTTAAATCCGCACTGTTGCAAACGGTCACCGTTCTCTTTATTATATCTAGTAGTGGGATCAAGTTCAATGTGTGCACAGGATGTCAATCACAACTGTCCTCCTTATCCTCAATCGTCTCAATCTCGACAGTAAATTCTCCTAAAACGAACTGCAAAATCGGCCTGAATAAATCGAACGTAAGCAAATCAAATCGATCTCGGATATAAAAACGATCATCACATTATTATAAATTATATTTAAAAGATACTAAATGAAAAATCAATTTTGTTAGAACGCAAATGTTTAACAGTCGACAAAACAATTTATAATTTTCAACAATTATAGAATAAACGCTGTGTTTGAGATAAAAGTTCTGCGAAAGAAATATTACTTGGAAGTTAATGAATAATTTGTTAATTTTTTTAGCTGAAGTTTGGTATTGCATAATCAATATACTCTGCTGTGTAATTCATGTACGTATCGTATCATCGTGTACCCAAAACAAGTACCCAAATATTAAAACAGTTATTCTTTATTAGCACTAAAACTACAAAATCTTTTACAATATACAAAAATTGTAAATAAAAAGATCGGTATAATGTAAAAATATATTTTAATTTATACAAATGCAATTCATTAAATATCTCGAAACAAAAAATATATGACTTAGACCACTTTCATAATTATGGGCACATATATGATGTTAAAAGATCACCAAACGTGGCATATACGCAAATGCGTCTATCTCGGAGTTGGATAAACCACGACGATATATAAACATTCTCAGTCTAAATATAATCGAAGAAACCACAATTGCTTTCCATTCTGTTCGCGATTATATAAAGTTTAAGAGGATACTGTTACACTTCGATACAGTTTGCATCTCGGCTGCATCCTATCATTAATAATACACCGCTGTTGCACAATGATCCGACGTCTTTCGTTGGCTTCCCGACGTTGATGAATCGAACATTTTATTTTGCAGATGGACAACTTGAAAGCGACTCTGGGCACAAACGAATTCGCCGAATCGAAGGCTAATCTTTGTCGGGCGCTGGTCGCAGAATTCCTCGGAACCATGCTGCTAAATTTCTTCGGATGCGGCTCTGTCGCCACGAATAACGTCGTCGCCATAAGTCTAGCCTTTGGCTTAACCGTGGCCGCCGCGATTCAAGGAATAGGACACGTATCTGGCGGCCATGTCAATCCTGCTGTTACGTTCGGTTTAATGGCTATAGGCAAGGTCAGAAAACTTTACCTTGCAACCCCATTTTCGTAGACGTGAATCAATTCTGTTGGATCTTCACCATGAAATTGTACACCCCTAATTATGATGGTTACTCTGAAAAATTAATCTTTTAATGCCGACCAAAAGTGTCGTATATACTTATTTATGTAAGCGAAATATACTAAACCTACAAGTGTTTATTAAATCGTTAAGAAAACAACATCTTCCCAAGTGTAGTCACAACGATAAAGTGCATAGATTTTATATTAAAATTATAGATTATAGTATGCATTTCACGTTTAACGATCTAATAAATATTACTGTTTGAATTTGTCTATTTTCACATGTATTTATGCCAAAGATGTTAGTAAAGGTTACATAATAATTCATAGAAAATACTCATCAAATGCATCAAAATACTGAATGCATATAAATGTGTTTTAGCGGTCATGAAGTACTGTAATAATCGTCGTGCATGCAATTTTCTAGTTATATTGATTTTTCTTATATTGCACTATATAGCTCACATATTAGATCATAAAGTGCATAATTATGCTTTTAGCTTATTGCAGTATTCTAATGTCGTTCGGTCACGAAGACATTAAAGAGGAACCACCTTTCGTCATACACAAATCAACGTAGAATACAAAATCCCAGAGTATTAATCCATACATATTAATCAACAGAATTGAAATATAAAAAAAATATGTATCTATGTCTCCAAATTTGTCAAACTAAACTTTGCATCCTAAACAAAAATAGCAATATTTAAACATGATCAAAGAAAATAGAAAACTACATTTTCATTGTAATTAATTTAAACATCAATCAATTCAGTGTCATGTTACTCAGAGTGTTCATTTATGTTTCAGATATCGATAATCAGAGGATTATTGTACGTCTTGGCCCAAAGTATAGGCGCTATCGCAGGATCGGGTGCAATAAGGGCTCTCTCTCCTGACACAATGGAGAACGCTTTGGGTGTAGTAAGTCTTTCCAAAGGAGTTACACCTGTGCAAGGTTTCGGCATCGAATTCTTTCTGGCGTTCATATTGGTTCTCGTCGTATGCGGTGCATGCGACGCAGCTAAGCCACATAGCCAAGGAGTAGCACCCCTCGTGATTGGACTTGCGGTTACTGTCGGCCATCTCGTTGGTGTAAGATCTAATATCTATTGACCTCCACTTATTTTTATATATCACTATTATTCCTTACATTAGGTTGGGGAGAAAGAAATCCATTATGTTTACATGAACTTCAAGACTTTATTTAACATGTTTCCGATTATCCGATTTGGGTCAAATATGCACCGTTTTCTTCTAGAATTTGTTGCCATTTTAAAGGTACCTTCATAATGCCCCTCTCGTAGAAGTCTTGGCCCCTATTAGTGACAAAACTCTTGTAATCGACTTTCACAATCTTCTCTCGATGCCAATTTCTTATCACTAAGGAAATTTTACAATTCAAGATAAACATGGTAGTCGCTTGGTGCCAGGTCTGGACTATATGGTGGATGCATCAAAACGTCCCAGCCAAGCTCCTGAATTTTCTGACGAGTCACTATAGACGCGCGTGGCCTGGCGTTGTCTCGATGGCACACAACACCTCTCCTGTTGGCCAATTCTGGCCGTTTCTGGTCAATCGCTAGCTTCAAACGGTCCAGTTGTTGACAGAATAGATCCGAATTTAATGTTTGGCTATATGGAAGCAACTCATAATAAATGATTAATTTCCAGTTCCACGAAATGCACAGCAGAACCTTCTTGGCTGGTTAGTCCTCGTTTGGCCATCGCCTGACCTGCTACACCAGGCCTTGACCATGAATGTTTTCGCACAATGTTGTCGTATGTGATCCATTTCTTATCCCCAGTCACCACGCGTTCAAGGAATGGGTCGATCTCATTCCGTTTGGCCAAGGCATCGCAGATGGAAATTCGAAGCATCATGGTTTTTTGTGTTAATTGATGTGACACGCAAACGTCGAGCTTCTTTTTAAATCCTGCTTTGTGCAAATGGTTTAAAACCGTTTCATGGTCGATCTTTAGCTCCCGGGCGATGCTATGACTGCTAACATGCCGGCCAACTTCAATTATTTCTGATATTTCTGTGTGAGAGAAAAATAATGGATTTCTTTTTCCCCAACGTAATATATCACTATTATTCTTTATATGTTCTACTATCAGCTACGTAACCAGCAAAATTAATAAATACAATCATTTTAACTTCATAAAGTATTAAAATTTGTATAGTACAATAATATGTACAGCTAGTTAAAGTAATATAATTTTGATACAATTAGTTTTCACAAGTAAATACAAATAAGGTTTCGTAAAAAATCTGTAACCTAAGCATTACGTCTTAAAGACATTCACCTTATGTAAATTTTTAGGCCTGAACGTCTCATGACCTAAATTGGATATCCGAAAGGGTGATTAGAAGGATTAACAGATTAAGCTCAATTTTTCCTGTTCTACTAAACGGAAAATTATTTAAAAAATTATGAATATTTTACATTCTATCTAATCAAAACGCAACACCCCGCATTTTTCAGAATTTTTAGTAGCAAACTCCATTTTTTAAAAAATCCAGAAGTATGAAAATGCTAATTCTTGTTATTGAAAATATCAGGCGATTATACTTATATTTTGATAATAGTAGTGTTTTATTATAGTTATATAATACTTTGTATACTTTCTCAGATTTTTCGAAAAGGGCAGGCATAGTAAAAAATATCAAAAATTCAGTAAAACACATTTTTCTTACTAAAGTCCGTAAGACACCAGTTTTATATTAATTCTGCAGATATATGTTGTCGTAAATATTGTTAATATCTTTTAAACAATTTTTTGAAATATAAATTCTAGTTAAAGAAATAAAAAATCGAATTTTTGACGTTCCTTTAATTTTATGTAGATATATTATGCGCTATTATAGTACTTAAAAATATACTTCATAAAAAAAAATATATAAAATACCTGTTTCAGAAATTTACTCATTATAGTGGAAGCCATGACGTGAAAGTATACGCAGAGTCATTTTAATAGTAGCTTAGGTTTTTCAATATCTTGAAAATCATTAAACGAAACTAATTAGCAAATTGTGGATTTCTTCATTTAAAAGAAAAATAAGTAGATCAAATGATAAACAGCAAAAACTTGTAAACAGTTTGAAAATAGTATTATACTACTACCAACACATTAAAATGATAAAAAGGAAATAAAAATTTACAAAGCTTTTGCATCTTGCAATTAATGAAGACAGTTTTTGTTTCGCGTGAAGAATTGCGGTCTAATAAATACTAATGTGTATCATTGACGTTAAATCTGCATGAATTTGTTTATTCGAATAGGTACCGAGAACTGGCGCAGGAATGAATCCAGCACGATCATTAGGTAGCGCCGTTGTAATGAATGCGTTCGACAATCACTGGGTTTACTGGATCGGGCCGATTTTGGGCGGAATGGCAGGCGGATTAGTTTACGCACACGCGATTGGTTCCGCAAAGGAGCCGGAAGGATACGCGTCTGTGGCGAGGGGAGAGAAGGAGGTACGATCTTGAAGAATAAGCGAATGGGACATGTTAATCGTAATTGGATTACTTTTTAATTTGCCAATACATACAGTACCTGATTTTAATGAACACCTAAGGCCAATTATCGCAGTGATTTATTATTTCTTCTACGTCCAACAAATAAATTTATCGTTGCGATAGCAAACCTTCGTAAATCTCTATGTTCCGAAATAAATAAATAAAATAACTAATACAGCAAAGTACAGTGCATTATTATTCAATAAGTTATGAAAATTTACTGTGCTCCGAAAAAGTAATAAATAAACAAAGAAGTTCATTCTTAAATTCGAAAATAAATATTATTAATAGTTGAGTTCATACTTCAATATTTAAAAAGTATTTTGTAATATCTACGGTAACAAGACCTAACAATAGGACTATATTGAAATTGTCAATACTAAGTATGTATTCTGTCACTAAATTGTTAATTTGTTTGAAAAGCAATACATATAATGAGTTTTTGGACATACTCGATAGCGAAAATATTAGATTAAATTTGATAATAGATCCGACTACATGTTTCCAACTAATACTGACAAAACTGTGTAATTTATTGACTATTTGTATATAACTTTAATTATATTATGAATAAAATGTACAGACAAAATACGGTTACGAAAGTTAATGTAACGGTTAAAGGTAACTTTCAAATTGGAGTTCATATAAAAGTAGAATACATCACAAAAATAATAATTGGAAATTCTTATATTCTCGTTGTAGAATCTTTCTATGTTTTCGACGCATTCAAAAATACAAGATGGTGCAATCTTTTTATTTTTTTTTTTAATTTTCAATCGTCTCTGCCCCACAGCAGTTCGAGTACATAGACAGTGGACGGGGCGGACTTTAAGAAAGGAGGATACACAGAAAGATTCGAAGACGGGAATGCTATTTCTTGTACAATTCATACATAATGAGTGATCGATCAATCGAAAATATGCGAAGTGTTATTTTTACAGCTGGAGAGCCTTACCACTAAGAAGGACGTCAACCCCGCATAAACTGCCCGGCGTTCTTCGTCGTCCTGTTTAAAAAAAAAACTCGAAAACTTCGAATCATTACATGCATTCAAGTCGAATATACATATACGATATCCATGAAATCGAAAATTTTGAACTCTTTTTCTTCCCTTAACCTCTCAGGCACAGCAGGATTTTGCGCAAATAAAGTGTTTTGTAACTCAATTACCATTTTCTCTTAATATATATTTCTTTCCGTATATCAATATATAGTATTAATAACATATATTCTTTTCTTCATATATTGTATATACACACTTTCACTTTAATTGTTTGCTTTAATAAATAATAAAACAATTGAGTGAAGCACGAACCATTCACGAAAGCTACTATAGCGGCGCATCGTGCCTAAGAGGTTAAGCGGGAAAAATATTAGTTTTAATGTCATTAGTTGAGAGAAAAATAGCTTGCAAACGATTGAATGTTTTTAACGTAAACAGAAAAGAATTTTGTATGTATTTCATAGAATTTTATACATTGATTTCATCTGCATACATTAAATAAAAACATGTATTATTTATGAAGGGTCCGAGACTATGTTTTGTATTATAAATGTTATGGTTTATTCGACGATTGGAAGATACAGAAGGCCAAAGATGAATTGCCGAAGTAAAATTGTGACGATGTCACATTTCCAATTCGATTTCTACGTTGCAATAAAATGTGTACTTTTAAAAGTAATCTTCAACAGCTACAATATTGTATGATTTTAAAATTAGTATTGCTTTAGTCACCGATATACGTCGACCTATTCTTAGTTAAAATTGCTAGAATCGTTTCATTACACTATCTACCATGCAATAAAAAAATGTAACGTCAGCCATTTAATTTTCAATTGCGGCAGCTTGCTTTCAGCATTTAATATAATTTTTTTACATCCTTGTCGGTGGATTACTCGTAACCATTCAATACCGTTGTTTTGTATCTCGTGTATTTATAAATCCGTACGCTACATTTTATTTTTATATATTGTACATCCAAATACGGTGGAAATAATATTATCACATATGTTATTTTGTTTATATAATATCATATAAAATAAAAGAATAATATATTGACAATAAAATGTGTGTGTGTGTGTCTTCTATATCCTGTTGTATGAAATAAAATGTAAATGTTCATGTAAAAGTCATCATATCAATGTAAATATAAATCATTAGTACCATATTAGATGTGCGGAAGAGGTTGTCCTGGAAAATAAACAACACTCGATTTTACATTTACACACCATTGTCTGTATTTGATACATAGTTTCAAATGTTAATAGAATATCGAGTAATCTATTTACTGTCTTCACACTAACCTCGTACACATATTCATAGTGTTACAATAAGTTTAATTCCTTAAAGTACCTTGTGTGTTCCCAATAATGTAATCAATTGAATAATAATGAGACATTCGATAAATTGCACCGAACATGAGACATTGTAAATGAAAAGGACGTGTTCGGAAAAGGGCGGGGGGAAAGGGATTTCACAAATAGATATATACAATTGTCTTACGTCCAATATCGATATACATGATCACCAGGAAGTGAGATATCTAAAACGAGTGCCTTTCACATGTTCCTTTAATTGTATTTTCAGTATATTATCTTTGTGTCGTTGCGACGTTATATAAATAACAAATTTCTTGTAGCACATGGAAATCGTCAATTAGTTTTCTTAGGTTTTAAATAATAATTTTTTACTTTCTTATGAAGAAAGGTTGATTAATAGGCACTATCCTTTTTCGTATCTCAATAGTGTCGTTTAATGATTAATATGCAAACGCGAATCTACAACTGCCACACAACAGAAAAATGAAAGATAAATACAGAAGTTTAGATACAGCGTGACAATAAGATATGAATAATCTTAAACTCACATTATTACTTAAGAAATCTAATGACAAAACGATCGTAGCGTTTACCTATATGCATCCTCAATGCATCGAGATCGAGTTCCAAATTTGTAACATTGTGATGAAGTCATAGCTTATATTTTAACCCAGTATTTCTTAATCGAAAGCAACATTTTCAAGTATTCAACAATAGGATCCAACAAGTTCAGCCTTCCATCTGTTGCAGTTTATCTTCAAGACTGTCTTGACTATCGTTAGTATCGTTCAAGTGTATCGTGTGAGTCTCGTGATCAAGTTCTATCACAGACTCTTCCAATTCGTTCTTTTGGACTTCTAGCACGTTGTCCGATGGTTCAAAAATATCTGCAGACTCTGAAAGGTCCTGTTCGTCCAAGGTTAAATTCGAGTTTTGTTCAGGTTGTTCTATTATAATTGGTTCTCCATCGGTTACGGTTTCTATTTTGACATCGGACTCTGGCAAATCCTCTACCACTTCCATCGTGCCTTCTAATTTAAGAGTTATACCCTGATCTTCGAGTTGTTCTTCGACCACTTCTTTTTTTATCGTTGCATTACCTTCGTTGGAAGGACCTGGTTTCGGTGCCTCAGCACTCTTTGTAGCAACATCCGAGACAGCGGGTATTTGACTAAGATTAGTCAGAACTGTTTCCTGCATCTTCACTACCGAGTCAGCTGAATCCAATATGCTACACAGTTCCCGACTCATCTCTTCCACTTCTGACGGTTCATCCGACTTGACCAATATAATTTTCTTATTTCCGTAAACTTTCGAACTGGTTATTAATGGCTGTTTACCTTCTCTTCTAAGTGGTATAATACCTGATTTTGGAGTAACTGTAAGCTCCTTTTGTACAGTTTCAATTGGTTTCATATCAACAACTAGGGGACTGGCCTTTTCTTTCTCTAGTACAATCGGCGTATCTTCTTTCGACATTGACGCAGGAGTTGTTGTCACAGATGTTGTTGTTATAGGAGTTGTGGTTGTTACGTCATTGTCATTATACTCTTGTTCTTCATCGTACATGCTCTGCTTTTTCTTCACGAACACTCTCTTCAGTGGTAATTGTTGTTCGTCCTCGGATTCATCGTGCCGCTCTGGCGACAATTCTTCCATGGGTTCATATTCTTGCTGCTGCTTACGCGCTTCTAGCTCTTCAATTTTCAAGCGTTGCTGTTCCACTCTCTTTTCTAACTGTTCTAATTTCTCTTTAGTTTCCTGATCGCCTCCTATTAACGTAGATTTTTGAACAGTCGCAACTGTTGGTTTCGATGTTGGCGGAAGTGTACTTATTACAGGCTGCGAAGTTTTCAACTCGAATTTCGGTGATTCACTTACCATAGTCTCGGTAGTTTTCAGCGGAGTTGATTGTTGTCGTGGTTCAGTAGATGATTGTAAAACTGCTTGAATAAGACCTGAATGCTTGTCGAGTGGCTTCTTAACAACAACTCTCTTGACAACGTTACCAGTAGGTAATTTTGCCAGCTCTGCCGGATCTATTATCGTACCATCGGGATTCATAATAACTTCCCGTGTGGTATCTCCTTGCCGAATAATTCTACGAACGATTACACGTTTCGTAACTTTGTGACCTGAACTATTCAAGTCAGACATGATTCCTGACACCTCGCCTTCTTTTGTTGCTGGAGTTGTAGTAGTTTCGGTAGTTCCGGACGGTTTTCTCACAACAATTCTTTTTATTACTTTAATGGTACTAACAGCTTTTGGTGGGTTAGTAACTACAGTAGGAGTTTCCACTTTATCCTCTTTCACCGCGATTACATTTGACGTATTACTCTGTCCTTGTTGCGGCTTCGATTGGTTTGTGGTTGTAGGTGATTCTTTACCTGGATCTTGAGCAACGTTTTGATGCTTCAAAGGAATTTTGTGTTCCTTAAATACAGATGCAACTATTTTCTGAACTTGTGCTTCTGTTTCGTCTACTCGAGAAGTCTTTGCAGATTCCTCGTTTGGCTTAGGCTGCGGAGTTTTTGCAACTTGTTGCGTCTGACTACTATTTGGACTTTGTTTAATCTTTGTATCCTGTACTTCTCTACGCTGAATGGGCATTAGTGTTTTAATTGTCTTTTTAATCATGTTTCCATCTTTACGTCTCACATATACTACCTGTTCCTTTTGATTTTCATCCTTCTCTTCCCTCTCTCGATCCTCTTCGCTTTCTGATTTATCGGGTTTACTTGGTTTTGGAAGCTTCTTCACGATGTATGCCGGTGGTTCATAATCGTCGTCGCCATCCGAATATTGTTCTTCTTCTTCATCTTCGTCGCTTTCTAGTTCAAGTTTAGTTTTATTGTCTGGCTGCAATCCATCTGGTCCCATTTTTTCACCTGCTTCAATATGTTGTTTAATATGAGTGACATAATCTGCCCTATTTCTGCAAGATTCCTGGCAGACATCGCAAGTTAATCCCATACCTGTGCGTTTTGTGTGAGTTAGCTGGTGTACTTCTAAGCTCTCCTTGCGCTTGAATGCTTTTCCACAATCTTCACAGACGTGACGTTTTTCTACAGAATGCGTACGCATGTGTCTAGTTAGATGATGAGATAGGAGGAATGAACGAGGGCATAGCTTGCACAAATATGGTCTGTGCCCTGCATGAGTTGTTAAATGACGAGCTAATTTAGTACTTGTACGGAATGCATCCTTACAGTACTCACAAACAAACGTTTTGTCTTCATTATGAAGCACCTCATGCCGTTCCAACCCTTGTTTATAGGTGAAACGTTTGTTGCAAATATTGCACTGAAAAGGTTTTTCTTTTTTGTGAACAGAGTCCTCATGTTTTTCTAATTCTTCAGTTGTAAAGAATTCACGATCGCAATGCTGACAACCATATCGCAATTCGTCTCTATGAACTTTTTCATGACGCTGTAGCAAATTTGCTCTTGAAAATTGTTTATTACAAACTGGGCAAGAGAAAGGTTTTTCCTCTGAATGTGTACTCATATGCTTTCCTAGATCATACTTGGAGAAAAACATACGATCACACTCTGTGCATTTATAGTTACGGTCTCTATGGGCTCTTTGTATATGGAGAGCAAGCGCTTGACGCAGAGGGAAAGTACGATCACATTGATCGCACGCATGCACCCTTATCTCACCTGGTTCTAGCTTACGTTCTTCTTTAGCACTATTCGTATCTTGATCTCCCTCGCTACCAGCATCCTGCTCCTCCTCATAAAAATCATGTTGTTCTTCTTTCTCTCTCTGCTTTTCTACCTGTCTGTCCCTCTCTCTTTCTCTGTCCCTTTCTCTCTCTCTATCACGATCCTTGTCCCTTTCTCGTTCTCTTTCTCTCTCCCTTTCTCTTTCCCTATCTCTTTCTCTATCTCGTGTCTCTCGTCTTTCTTTGTCACCATTGTCGACTCGTGGTTTTTTTGCTGGTTCATTTTGAGACCTCTGTTCCAGTGGTCGTTTAGCGGTAACTTCGGGAGGATCATTAGGAATCGGTGGGAATGGTCTTGGCAAAACACCAGACAATGGATAAGCTCTCAACGCCTCGTCTGCTTTCTTACACTGCAGTTTAAATTTGTAAGAACGGTCTAGATTCCAACGACACATACTGCATATCATTTGTGGCATTCCATCCGCTGCGTAAACCTTAAACACAATATATTAAAGTATTAAAAAAAGTATTCATAAATCTTATCCATTTTATTTCGATAAATGTCAAATATTTCATAATATATATATAGAACAAAAATTTTATTTACACAAACACTTTCCACAAAATCAAAATAATTTTGCATTGTGTTTACATAGATGAGAAAATTGCTACATTTTCCGCCAGCTGGAATAAATCGATAAGTATATAAATAAACAATCGTCGATAAAATAACAAATTACAATTTCATATTGGAACGCGCGTCGTGTTTTACCATCGTTACGTCCGAAAACATTTATCTACGACGATCGTTCTCCGAATATGGTTTATTTATTGAAATGTTAATTGTGTACAATGTAACAATGTATTTAACATAATAGATGTGCGAAAATTTCACAGCAATCGAAGTTCCGTAGAGAACCGGAGAAAACAGCTTGATCGGCAAATATGATATCTACGTTATCCAAGCTGTTCTCTGTTCATTGGCACAGCATGTATTCGACATGATAAAAAGTATCGATAATAAAACGAGCAGAGGAAACCGAGTACCGTTAGCATGAAAAACAAATAAGCATATGGAGCGGGACTATTGTGGAAAACCATGTGGGTACATTGGATGAATATGGAATGGAAGGTGAGGAGAGAGAATGGTGCTCTAGCGGTCGATGCCGTCTTCAAAGAAAATAATTACCTCGATGGCGACGCACGACATGATCTGCAGGGTAAGCGGCACTTGAAACGGCTTACTATGATCTCTTTCATAAATGTAGCTAAGTGGATCCGATTCTGTCAGACAGAACCGACAGACTCGTCTGGAACGGAGTGGCGCCGGTCTGTTCTCCATGTTTTTCTGCCTACCGTCCGTACAGACACCCACGAAGACACGCACTCACGCGTCTCTCACGTCGTTCTCCTCTCGGCCCCTCTCAGACGTAGTATACTCGCACTTTTCGATCACTGCGACAACAATCACGCCAAGATTGTATTGTTCATTAATCGGATATCAAAGAAATGACGCCGAGCGTCGGTAAGCGTCGCGTCACGTACGACAAACGAGCGGGACGAAGTATACACCGCTTTGGCGCTATTATGGCGGTCCGAGAACCCGTTTCCTCTGCGTGGCGTCGTTCGAGCGTCGAGTTTCGTCAAGCTTCAGCCTTTGCACATCAGCGACACCATCGACTTCTTTTCGTTTCACGGTCGGTAAAACAGCGTATCGTTCCAACGAACGCAGACTGGAAAATACTCGCGAACCAATCCTGCAATGGAAGTTTACGTATAAACTTGAATCATCAACCTAGTGCGATCCAAGTATCTTGAACTGTATCATTAATTCAAAGTGAAATATCGGAAGTATGTGGTGTTTGTTTTCAGGCTTATGTTATCGATGCTGTCGAAAACGCCCTGCTACTCGAACGCCCTCTCTATATATGGAACGACTCATTAGCGAACTGCATACGACTGCAACCAAACACAAAAAAAAGAAACGCCTGGCGGTTAGCTCTTGCAACGTTGTCGGCTCCCAAAGTACGACCTCGTCTGTGGTACAATGTTGTCGTGTCTTAAAGGGTTAATTTCGTACAAAAAATATTGTCGAAGGCTCGCCAAAGGAATAATTGTCTCTTAACTCTGTTTGTTGCTAAAGTTTGCAGGAATTTCTCTAATGGATTACTATTGACTGAAACCGAATAAAAATTGCAGTCGATAATTTACTCTGTAGAAAATACACTTGTTAGAGTTATGTTACTCTAGTAGAAAATACACTCAATCAGGGAACGCGAGAAACATTTTCAATGTGAAAATGATAAAAAGTTTTTTCATGCATGTAATTTTACGTCTGTAAAACGTTACAAAAGATATACATCATTTTCTGTATAAGTAACATTGTCATTTTATTTTTGGTCATAGAATAATATGATATTTAACAGAAACAGAGCTATCTAGTAACAATTTAGAGTTTCTTACTTGTGCAAATAAATAAGTGACTGAATTAATATACAAATGACTGAATAAATATATAAATGAATGAATAAATAAATATGTTATTAAAAGTAAAACTATGTTTTGTTAATTGGTTGCTTTAAATAATTCTGAATATAATAATAAGCACATTTAGCGTGTACAATTGAAGTATGACACACGATCGTTCGAAGATCCGTGTGCATCGATATCTCGATGGTATTTTGTAACTTATCGCATATCTCGGTTGCCGAGGCTATTTTTCTACGAAGCATATTTTTCTTTTAATTTTAATTCGGCAGGACGCGCAATGTGTCGCGGTTTTATGAAAATATCCCGATATTTTGGCAAGCGAAGGCAACGGCGAGTTTCTAATAATCTGGAATCTCTTCGCCAGGATATCGAAACAGACGTTCACCTCCGTACAGCAGAAGATTTATTGCAAAGTCTTGGAACTGATGCGGCGAGCGGTTTATCGTCGACTGCTGCACGCGAACTCTTAAAAACCTATGGATTCAATGCGCTCACGCCGCCAAAAAAGACTCCCGGCGTATTCAAATTCCTTCGTCGATGCTTCGGAGGATTTTCTGCGTTAATATGGGTACACAATACGTTCATTAATATCGTCAATACGATCAATATTATTTTGCATATTTTAAGTATATATATACAAATTTATGATAAGTTGCTTTTAACAAATTATTACGAAGGTTTCATAATTATTATTATTTTGTGGATTATATTTTCGTAAAGAGTGGCAACGCTTTGAACAAATTGTTGTGAAAACTTTTTAAAATAATATATAAAATATTAAAATAAATATTAAATATTATATATATAATATATATTAATAAAATAAATATTAAAATATTAATAAAATAAATATTAAAATATTAGTATATAAATATTAAATATGTAATAAAATAATCTCTTTGTCTATTACTATTTTTAGCATTATTTCTTTAGACAATTTGAAATAACGAAATTATTCGATATATAAATTATTTCAAATTTTTATTATTATTTAAATTGAAATTGCGTAATATATGGTTTTAACGTTCACCGATTTTGCAGATCGGAGTTATTCTATGCTTCTGCAATTATATTTTGGAAGCCAAGATCAACGGCGAGGCATCGAACGATCATTTGGGCCTCGGCATCGTGCTGGTCGCTCTGATTATAATTACCGGGATATTCAGTCATTATCAGGAGTCGAAAAGTTCACGAATCATGGAGTCGTTTCAGGACATGGTACCCCAACGAGCGAAGGTATTGCGAGACGGTGAAAAAAGGGAGCTGTGCGTTGCCGAATTGGTAGCCGGGGACATTGTCCTTATAGAAACCGGAGACCGTGTGCCCGCTGACATTAGGATCCTGGAATGTCAAGGTAAATTCGCATCTGTTGTAGTTGCGGACTTAACTTTCTTATTTCTCGAGAAAAAAAGTCCTCGCCTTTCTCTTCGTTAACGCTCGACGTATCGCATTGATTTTGTGTTTTATAAATCCAATTTACAGAACCGTGAAATGCTGCGCAGTGAGATTATTCAAATTGCCCGATAAATTGCCAGCGTATTACAGAGTCTGTTCAGAAAACTAGTCTATAAACAGTCTGTAAATTCAATCGAATTGCTATCAAATTAGTATAGATAATCCACGAAACTGATTTCGTTTCATATTATTAAAGTATATGTAATAACGGACTAAACTATTCGTGTAACTGCAATCATTTTTAATATGCAATAATTTTTAAAACTAGACTAAATTGACTGTACAAAAGTAATTATATTTTTGGAATCCTCTAATGATTAAACAAAGTTTTGTCCAAGTCCCACAAATTGATCTCTTACCGTACAGTTTTCAGAATTAATAATCTAGTCTGCTATTCACTGTTCACGTTTCTGAAAACATTCTGATTGCATTTCAAGGTTTGAAAGTCGACAATGCCTCGATCACCGGCGAATCCACGCCACTCCTAAAAACTGCAAGCGTGGTGACAACGACCAGCGTCCTCGAAGCTAAGAACATGATTTTCTTTTCGACTAACGTGGTGGAAGGTACGATAAACGTGCCCATAATTATGAAAGTGGTCCAAGTCATATATTTCTTGTTTCGAGATATTCAATGAATTGCATTTGCATTCATTAAAATATATTTTTACATTATGCGATCTTTTTATTTAGAATTTTATTAGTCTTGATTAACGGAAATTTATTACGAATATGAAATTTTCTGTGAATTTGATACGAAAATGTTTTTAAAGTTTGAATTGGACCATTTTCAAAATTAACTGAATGTCCTATAAATGACTTAAAGTAATGAAGAACTATGAGGTTTATTTGAAACAATAACGATAATGAAATAATTCATGCACATTCATTAATGATTCTAAAAAAGTAATGCATTTTTATCATTTCGAGTTTTTGAGATTTTTAAAATGTTCCTGAAAAACTGGAGGTATGTATGGTAGTAAACACGTAATATTTCTATGTTTTTTTTCCGATATTGGTCTAGTGGTGGGGCGTACGAAGGAAGTAGCTTTAATATTTCCGTATATCTTGGGTCTTCCTCTTTTAAATGAAAGATCGAAAACGTGGAATTCAGGAGCATCTAAAGAAGTTTTATAGAACATTTTATATGGTTCATTTTTCACGGATCTCATCCATTGTATTTGCGGCCAAGAGACAGATCGCCCGCGGTATTTTTTCCTCTTCTTGTTGTTGACTCTTCTAGCGATCTCGTTGAAATAAAATCCGGCCGCGACATTCGTTTTAGCGAAAATGTATTTCTTCTTCTACACTTTTCTATCGGTTCATAATAGTGCTCAGGGTTGTATAAGTAATTTGCTTTTTTTATTTTCATTTCTATCAACCGAAAATCACGGTAATTCGGTAGAAAGGAATGACCCGATACCAAAAATTTCTGGTCTATTGTTTCAATATTTTTACTCGATGACTAAGCAATTTTCATCCATGTCAATGCTACTTTAATGTTACGATTTTGGCCTGGACAAGCATCGCTGTAAGCTATTACGTGTTTTTGAGTAGTTACATCCTCCTTATGCACATCGTATATCGTTAGATAAACAGGAATGATTTGCCGTTCCTGTTATTATTTGATTGTCATTTTTCATTTTATCGGCTTATTACGTAGTTCAGAAATGCGTCAAAGAGGGCCACGCGTCATTTTCAAGTTACGTTTATATAATTTCTTTAAATTTTTGACTTAGACCACTTTCATAATTAACACTAAACGAATTCCATATAATGTTGAAATTATAACCACCATCTAACGGTTCATTTTCGACGATATCGTGAAAATTACATTGAATAAATTTAGTTTAACCCTTTGCAGTCGGAGCCACTTTAAGTGGAAATCTAAGATATTTGTTTAGGCTTGTAGTGTTGCCATTTTATGTGACTTCGGGCTTTTTATAGAATTTGCATTTTGTGACTCGTGCAACAGTTAACAGCTCTTAACTAAATATAAATAAATATGATAAAAATTATTTTGAAACGTGGCATGGTTATTTCTATCGGTGCCTTAGAGTCGCTACTCGACCGCAAAGGGTTAAAATAACTGATAAACTCATTTCTTTTAAATTTTGACTTAGACCACTTTCATAATTATGGGCACACATAAACAATGTTTCTAATCAATTGTTCTCGCCGATTTCAAAATTCGTTTCTGTCATGTCTTCCTTAAAGTACGATCTATTTAAAGTATGAATAATAGGTACCGGGAAGGGAGTCGTAGTCGCCTGCGGCGATCACACCGTGATGGGCCGAGTTGCTAAATTAACATCGAAGTTGACATCGAGGCCGACGCCGCTCTCCCGCGAAATCCATCGGTTTATGAAATTAATTTCGTCCTGGGCCATTTTCCTCGGACTGCTGTTCTTCGTTTTATCGGTGACCATGGACTACAGTTGGGTCGACTCGACCATGTTTTTCATCGCCATTATAGTCGCGAACGTGCCAGAAGGTTTGCAAGCCACCATGACCGTCAGCCTCACTCTAACGGCTAAACGAATGGCAAACAAATATTGTCTGGTGAAACATCTCGAGGCTATTGAAACGCTAGGATGCTCCGCTGTTATATGCAGTGACAAAACAGGAACGCTCACCCAAAATAAAATGACCGTAAGCTTCGTTTCCCTTCGGCTGAACTTTTTCCTTTTGCCATTCTATTCGGATGCTCCTGCTAACGAAACTTAACACATATTCGTCCGCGCGACGAAAATTCGTCATTTCGCAAACAATCGCCAACAGCCAAATGACGAAAATTCGTCGTTTCTATATTACAGAAAATAGTTGATTCTTCTTTAAATTCTAAATGAATTGATTTTTAATTTTTATCAAACAGAAATAATTATAACCAAAGATGGTATAATTATAATCTTCACTGAAAAATATATGATTTTAACAAGTTACGTTATTTTTATATAGACCATATCATTTCTATAGATAATGCCAAAAGATCACTTTGTGAATGGCGGTGAAAAAAATTACCGGACAAATATGTAACACTTTACTGACCATTTATGCCATTATAGGGTAATTAAATCTAACATTTCTCAATTTTCATAACATTAGCATTAAACAATATCTAGTTCATTTATTTTACTTATTATATTCATCATGAAAGGTATTTAAAAAATTGTATAATAATACGGTAGCTTACAGTAGTACATTCTAACTCTTTTACTTCAATAATAGATAACAAATTATTGGTTAGCTTATAAAAAGCTGATTTATAGGCTTATTATAGGCTATTATAGGTTGGTAAAGCGTTAAGGTACCTACCGGTTAATATATTCTCTCAATTTACCTCTTTACTGCGAAATATTTTGCGTGCATATCTTCGTAAATTTATAAAAGTAGAAACATAGAAAAGAATATATTAGTAAATTTTAATTTTTATTCAGGCGGATGATTTAAGAAAAAATTTTAATTTTTTTTAGATATACATTCGTAAGCAATAGTTGTTGTATCTGTACGAGAAAGAAATGTTGAAATTTCATATAATAGGTTCGTTGTTATTAAATATCCAATTTCACAGAGATGGAAATTTCATTACTCAATTGTGTAGCGAAAGGTCACATCAAATGGCAACTATCCCATACGAATAAACCTTGATATTAACAAACGAGTATACGATGTTAACCGAAGAGAAGGATAGATCGTCGATTGTTTTTAAATAAGATCTTAAAGTATAGCAAATCGAACAATCCAAGAAAGAACAAATCTATCAAATATAAATTAAGATATAATGCAGTGAAATATTTAAAGATTCTAACAAACAAAGTATTATCGCAAAGAGCACATGTTTCCATATATCGCGAACTTTAATTGTTTACAATATTTTTAAATTTGGGCCAATCAATTATACATTATAAAATACAAATGAAAATTGTATTAATTCGTAGAAAACGAATATCGATATATTTATATCTTAGTTTTGTTTCTTTACAATGGCTATTATTCTTACAATTTTTAATAAAGTTCTATGTATTTTAGATTTATATGCTATTTTTTAATACTTCAAAAAATGACTAATCAGAAGTTTAAAATATTTTAGGAATTGTCTTTAGAATAAAATATTTTATTGTTGAAACAATTATGTAATAAGAATTATACATAATAGTTTAACTGTAATAACAGTATTAAAATATGTATCGTCCCAATCAAATTTTCAATTTCGGTTTCGTTTAAAACACATCTAAAAGTCATTGTGTTTCCTATGGTTCTCTTAACCCCTTGCACTATAACAACGAGTTAGACTCGTGATATAGATTTCATGTAACACCTGCTAAAGATGAATATTATACATTTCTTCTACAACGAAATCAAATTGAATTCCTCTGTTATCAAAGTCTATAAACGGAAATAAATAAAGACAATAGAAAAGACAAAAATTATCTGACCCTATTAAGAAAAATATTAAGGACAACTAAGTGCTAATTAACATAACATAAAAGGAGTCGTAGTGCAAAGGGTTAGTAACACTATAAATAATTCTCAATTGTTCCATAAAGCTAAGCTTAATTTCACATATTTACATGTTCATATTTCGGCGTGTTTGAGGATACTTTTGAACAGAAAATACCGTAGGTTCGACATATGTGGTACGACGGTGAACTGCGAGAAATAATGGCGTCGGATACATGGAAAAAATATCTGAAAAACCCTGGATTCGACAACCTAGCCAAAGTAGCTAGTCTCTGTAATCGAGCAGAATGGGCTTCCTTGCCGGAAGATCTACCAGTGCCGCCTTTGCACAGAAGAAAAATTTTTGGGGACGCCTCGGACGCCGCTTTGCTGAAGTGTATGGAAGTTCTAGTGCGAGGTGGCGTGGACACATACAGGGAAAATTGCACAAAGGTATTTGTTAATGTCCAGTACTAATGTTCTTTATGACACGGACGGGCCTAGCCGGCTATTTTTCAGTTTAGGACTTTTGGCTAACGCATGGCGAACGCATATTTTATTGCTTAACTTTAGGATTTCGCTTCTCTCGGCCTCGATAGCCAACACGTATCATAAAAAGAGGAAAGTTCCGAAGGGTAAGTCCCATGTTAGTTTACAACGGTGGCCAGCCGTAATCACACCTGGAGGAATTTCCCGTCTTTGTTAAAATATCGCTGTCGCGCCCACCTTCCATATCCCAGCAACTTCCCAAAAGGACGCGCAAAGGCGCAAAGAAAGGGTGCCTTCTTGAAACAGAATCGCTGGTTTGGTTATTGCCAAAATCATGGAAAACCAATCGGCGAGTATTAGAGATGCGTGAGAGGAGTAGTAGTTTACCTCGAGAGCCAAGATTTTTTAGAACGTTAGAGTTGGAATAGAATTCGTGGACCTCGGACCTCCAAATGAAAGGTGTAAATAGTACGAGGCTAAATATATAAGTTTTTTCTCGACTAAATTCCGGTCCTCCATTTAATACAATCCACACTTATAACGTCACAATTCGCCGCTATTACTGACGACGCCGTGACGCCCCAGCAGTATTAAACATAGTCACGTTCGTATTTGATACCGTAATCGATACGTTGAAAATCGCCGTGCTTCTTGCCCGATTCCAGATCATCGAAATACCATTCAATTCGACGGACAAGTTTCAGGCGAACGTTCACATGTGCGGCAAGAAGTATTTCATTTCTTTTAAGGGCGCGCCGGAAAAAGTTCTGGAACGATGTTCCACCCTGGCGTTCGGTAACGAGACCAGAGCGCTCGATGAGGAAATCAAGAAAGCTTACACGGAATCTTGTTATATTCTTGCGAACAATGGCGAACGTGTACTTGGATTTGCTGATCGCGATCTTCCCGCTACTGCCTTTCCACCGGGTTTCATCTTCAAGGCTGATCCCCCAAACTTTCCACTTCAGAACCTGAGGCTGGTAATTTCATTTACACTGGAATGAAAAGCGTAGCGATATCACTTCTCGCTTTTTAGTTTTTCGAATTTTCAAACTGCAGCATTTTTAACCCTTCGCACTCGAAGCTATTTCAACTGCAAATCTAAAACAACTTCTGGCTTCTAGCGTTTCCATTTTATGTAACAATATTTATTTTATGCATATGAAATTGAATCTCATAACTCATATAATATAGTAGTTACACTTTTAACAATTTTTCAATCTAAGCTTTGGCGATGTCTATTAATAATAATTTTGGAATGTATTATAGTAATTTTAATGGCGCCGCAGAGCCGCCACTCGAGTGCTAAGGGTTAAAACGGTAAACGCTATTTGTTTCGGGCATAATTAATATTCTATTTATTGAATAAGACGAATCTTATTTTGCTTTATTTTGAATTATCTAATTTCATTCAGAGATATTGTCACATCTTTTTTATTAGTAATCTAATATAAAAATGGTTTACTTTAAAACTTTTATTTTGCTGATTAAGGAAATGTAATTTAATATAAGTTTTATGTATTTTATTTACTACTACTATTATGTATATAAATAAAATCATATTATATGTGAACGAATAAATGATATTTTCTAATTTCTTTATGCTTCCATTTTGTTTGTTTCTTAATAAAAAAAAATGTAACGTAACCTTTACGATAAATATAAAGTTATTTATATCATAAAAAAATCAAAAATATAGCAATAATAATATAACTAAAGCATAATATAACTATAGTATAACTAAAGCCGTGTTTCCGTTCGGAATACCTTGTTTTTCAAGTAACTTGCAATATACGGTGTTATCTAGGAAATCGACGATAGAAATTATTACCAGCACGTTACATTAGTTGATTGATCAATTAGGCTACTTTGCATAAGCAATTTGATACTCTCCATATTGTTAGATTGGCTTGATCTCGATGATGGATCCCCCGAGGCCAACAGTACCAGATGCAGTATACAAGTGTCGTTGCGCCGGAATCAAGGTGATCATGGTAACTGGTGATCACCCTGACACAGCGAGAGCGATCGCGAAATACGTTGGCATCATCACCGACGATGTTCCGCAAAATAATAACAATCGTAACGAAAGCTCGATCGTGGTGACGGGAAACGAATTACGAGACCTGGAATCGGAAGAGCTCGACTCGATTATAAGGAACTATACCGAGATAGTTTTCGCGAGAACGTCGCCCGTGCAGAAGCTGCAAATCGTCGAGAGTTGTCAAAGGCTGCATTTGATTACCGCCGTCACTGGCGACGGAGTTAACGACTCGCCGGCGCTAAAGAAGGCCGACATTGGAATCGCCATGGGCATTGCAGGTATTTTTTTTTATATAATTGCAACCATTTACTGCCACTTTTATCAAATAAACGAATACAAGCAAATAATGCTTATTGCAATATTATATATGCAATATTTGCTTAAATATTGTAAATTGCTATTCTTTTTCTAAATAATAATTAAATGGAACTGATAAACTGAGCATTATCGCCCGCGAATATTTATGCAAAATCAAAATTTCTCAAGATGATTTTAAGAAACAGAAATGGCACAAAAGTGACCTGTTTCTTTTAATAATACTGATCAATTGAAAATAGTGTAACAATGGTATTACATTATTTTTGTGTCTAAGTTCGTATATTAGCTACACATATTTACCATATACGCATAAAATCCACAGCTTAATTATCACTGTATCTAAATCGACAACATTTTCTTCCATACGATTTACTCGAAAATATTACAAATTGAAAACATATTTTCATGGATATTTAAAGAATAGTTAAAGATTTAAAATGTATAGAAAAGGAAAAATTTTACATATAAATTGATGATCTATATTTTTTTATTGTGCTTACTTATCAAGGGTCATTTATCCTAGTTCTAGTGTTAAATAAACATGTACCAATGCTTCATTATTGTTAGGATCAGACGTGAGCAAAGAAGTCGCGGACATAATTCTGCTGAACGACGACTTCGCGTCGATAATTACAGGAATCGAAGAAGGGCGAAGACTGTTCGACAACTTGAAGTCAAGCATCGCGTACACGCTTGCCAGTAACGTACCCGAGATAACACCCTTCTTGGCGTTCATCATTCTCGGGATACCGTTGCCTGTAGGCGTCATTTGTGTATTGTGCATAGATCTAGGCACTGACATGTGGCCAGCTGTTTCTCTGGCATACGAGAAGTCTGCATCCGATATCATGCTCAGGTATCGATGATATTCTATAAAAAAAATTGTTTAGATATCATTAGACCTATTGTTATAACTCTTGAACGAAGTATAGTGCTACGGATTAGTTTTTTCACTTTTACATCCACTGAGTCTCTAAACAGGCTCATAATTTCATTTTTAACAAATACATTGTGAACAATTTATGCATTGCTAGACCATGGATTTTACGTATTTATGATAAAATGAATCGGTTAAATATAAAACCAAAAAAACATTGGAAGCATTTAAACATACTGTTACGTCATTTTTAACTTCTTGCAATTGTAAAAACAATGAATATATTTCATGTGCCTTTAGTGTACAAAAATTTTATGAATATTGGTTATGTTCTTGAGATAGATACTTGTGTGAATCCGTAATACAATACTTGTGTAAAAACATAATTTTTACTCACGTGTATTGGAATATTGTCAGTATCAGTAGTATGTATGATTAATTTTTATTTTTAAAACCAAGGCTATGTTATACAATTTCTTAAAATGGAGTTTAATGTTGGCTGCAATATTGAAAATGAAAAGTGCGTACTTATACGCAAAAAGAAAACCATGAGTGATTTTGAAAAGCTTAAAAAATTACAGCAATAATAAACATATTCTTTGCAACATATTGATCATATTCATTCATACTGTATCATCGCAGATTTTATGCATTTATTTATTTTGGTAATCCTTTTAGACATGTTTGTTTTATATAGGCCGAGATTAGTATAAATGTAAATTAATTGTCAGAAATGAACAATGATAATGGAATAACAATATTTATACTTTGTGTCGAAATGAATACATATCACCGCTATCCAAGTATTAAAATTGTTAAAGAAAAAAGAAGCATGTTTTTGGTACCTACGTTGATGTATTAATAACAAAAGAATAAATATCTGTAGCTTCGTAAAATAAAATAAAATAAAAATATTTCTTCTGCGATTTATGTTAATATACTCATGGTATTCACTTTTGACTCAATTGTAAAAACGATTATACAAAGTATAATCGATAAAATTCATAACAAAATTTATCTTCTAAATATATCGACGCAGTTAACTGGTTAAGAGAAATGACACAAACGGCAACCACAGAATTGTCATAAATTGTTGACATTGCAATTGCATTTTAGAAAACCCCGAGTGCCGCATCGAGACCATCTTGTCAGTCGTCGCTTAATTTTCATGGCCTACGGACAGATCGGCATAATAGAAGCTTGCGCCGGGTTTTTCGCCTACTTCGTAATAATGATGGCGCACGGATTTATGCCCGTCAATCTGCTCGGTCTACGATCGACGTGGGACAGCGCGGTGGTGAACGACATGCCGGACAGTTTCGGCCAAGAATGGACGTACGAGCAGCGCAAGATTCTCGAATACACTTGCCACACCGCTTTCTTCGTGAGCATAGTGGTCGTTCAAGTGGCCGACGCGATGATTTGCAAAACGCGGCGGTACTCTCTTTTTTATCAGGGCATGCACAACTGGGTCCTCAACTTCGGCATACTTTTCGAGATAATCATGGCGTGTGTAGTCTGCTACGCGCCGTACATGGACGAGATCCTCAGGACTTATCCGTTGAGGTTGGAATGGTGGTTACCGGGCGTGCCGTACGCCGCAATTATCCTGATCTACGACGAGCTGCGGAAGCTGTGGATCCGAAGGAATCCTGAAGGATGGTGGGACCGGGAAACGTGCTACTGAGTCTCTGGGAAACGAGCGAAGAAGAAGAATCATCGTAGAAACGAGAAACGATTACGCCGCGGAACGTTCGGAAAGAAGTCTTTTGACAAAATATTCGTCGCTTTTATTAACGAACATCGCGTTCAAAGAAAAACACATCTAGGATTTTCGATGTTACGATTTTGGTGTTCGGTTAGCTCGTCGCGTCTTTACCAACTGTTCGATGCGCGTATGCACAAGAGCAATGAATCTACCTATGCTTCTACGCGGTTGTCGGGTGTTGTAATCCGGCCGATGGAAAAGTGGGGGATGCATATAAGGCTCTGGGACCCTCTCGATGGGGCCCAGTATTCTCTAGTCATCAATTCCTCCACGTTCGAAGAACCGTGATTTGATTTCAAGATAAAGATCAGGCCCGATTCCCTTTCCAGTCGCTGCCATCCTCCGTCAGGATGAGGACGGAGGTTTTTTGTCTGCTAATCTGTCTCGGTAAGTAGTCTCGTTGAAAGAATATTTAAACAATCGGTCTCTATACACTAGACAATCGATTTCGCATTTTTACCGATCGAAACAATCGCATCAAATCCGAACGCGACAATCGCGGACGCAGAGAATTTTGAAAAGTAAAAGTGGCACGTGAATGCGGCCTTTAGCCAACTTATTGTGTGTCGCTGTCCGTAGTGTAGGCGCGTCCGCTGTTTTTAATTGCTGCAACGATTCTTATTATCTCGGTTGCACCATTGTTGGCATCTTGTATAAGAATGTATCCATTAAATCGGTGTCGATTCGTTGTTGACCGGTATAGCTGTATCTAAGAACGGAACACAATATGGAAGCTACACGGCACCCGAGCGGAATAATTTTCAACCGATTCGTTTACGGATTCACACGCGATCGAAAATGACGCGGAATCTCGGCCCGACCACGAAAGAACTTGCGCCATCGTTTGTTATTGAGAAATCAGTGCGCCTTTATAGAAAGTTCCATTTCTCCACGTGCCGACACGCGGGCGAAAAAAATTCTTTAATATTTATCAACCGTCTAAGCAGATTCGCTTTCCAATAACGGTTTAATTTCAAGATCTTTTTCTTCGTTACGAGATCATTGTTCACCGAGTGCTCGAATATTTTCCTGGCCTGGTAACAATTTCGCTCGATCGAATTAGGGAAATTCGCTTTCACGTACTCGACCCGGCAGATCTGATCTACGTGGCGCACTGGCAAACCTGTCCGGGGCTCTCAAAAATTAATCGAAATCAATGCAGAGTGTTGGAAAGTTAACAAGTCCGAGTGATTAAACGACATTTAAGTTCTGGCCGATCGGATACACGGGAGTCAGGGGGGGCACTTTCTCGCTTTCTTCCGTCGGCGAGGTCGACCGGAGCCGCGGCGTTTACGCGCGACCGGCGTTTATTCAGGGACGCAAGACGCCGCTACGACATGCTGCCTTGAAAATACTCCCGCCGACTAGTTGACCCTCTCCTTACCCGTTCACCGTTTTTATTCTTTGCTCTTTCTTTTCCTTCTTTTTTTTTTTTCTTCTTCCCCCTTTCTTCTCGATCCGTTTGTCATTCCTCGCTGCCGACGCGAATGCATCCGCGTTGCATCACCACGCCTACCTTCGGGCAAACGTGTGTAAATTAAACTTGCTCTTAGGCTGGCGTCCGTGGAAGTATGTTCTCCTTGTAATAGAAAATGCGAGAGGCTTTATTTCTTCCGATTGTTTATAAATGTCGAACTGAGAACGAGATTATTATTTTGTCATTCGACTGCGCATTGAATGCATTTATGACAAAACTGGGTTGGTGCGATTTGAAATAGTAGAAAGATAAGAAGAATTATAATAATTACAATAACTGCGGATTTTATGCATTTATGACAAAATTAGGTACTTGTGAATCGAAATAGTAGAAAGATAAGAAGAATTTTTAAATGTCAATGCATTATATTTAATCGACTAACATGAAGAACTTGCTATATTCAGTTTCTATTTCTTGCAATTTAGGCAGAACATTTTTATTTTGCATAAAAATTCACAGTATATTAATTATTAAGATTTTTACTCGGTTAACAAGAATTATAAAAACATATAATATAGTTTACATTTTTATACAGTAATATGTTCATTAGAGACCTCATTATTTAAAAGAATTATTCCTATTCTTTATATTTTGAAGGAGATGTGCTTATTGCAGTAGATTGTAGATTTTTATGTGAAATAGAAATTGTTTGCATTAATTGTAAGATGTAGAAACTGCAGAAACAGTTTTTCTCTGTTTTTTAAATCCTTCTCATTTATTCATTTTATTCGGTTAAAAATAATGTAACAGAATTTTTATAAATACTGTATTATTGCTGTAAATACTATTAATGTAAATACTATACTAATATTATTACTGTATTATAAACACTGTATTATAATACTGTATTTATACAATATTTATAAAAACACTGTTACATTATCTTTATTTAAATTTTAATTAATATTCAATATTTAAAGAATATAAATTCTTTAAACATTTTCACTGTTTTGTATTTGACGTACTCGTGTTTGTTATTAATATATAAAATACGCAGTGTAGTAATAGTTATGAAATCGAGATCGAATTTACTTGTCGAGTCTCCATTGTTCTTGAATGTCTTTAAAACAATATCTTTTTAAATATATCGAAATTAGAACGACTTCATTCTAAAATACATTTTACTTGCAATGGAATTTTTTAGGCAGACGATCTTACTCAAATTTAATATAAATATAAATAACAAAATTTATCATTTCTTTTATAAACTTACTATTATTGCATAGAAGTATAATGAATGTACATAACATTTAAAATGTAAAGCAAAATTAATACATTCCGCGTTTTAGACAATTAAAATAAAATTGTTATTTGTTGATTTATTGTTCCTTAATTTTATATTCAGCTTGAATCTTATAGTTCATACTATAAAATTATAGTATATACTATAGACTATAATTAGATTATAGTCTACTCTATAGTTCATGCTAAAACTGTTTGAGTCCAAACCTCCTTATCTTATTTTTATAAATAAATAAGAAAATAATAAAGCTAGTGTAACGAAAACGCGTGTACGAAATAAAATAACAAATATTATACCATACAGTTGGAAATAAAACATCGATACTCTTCAATTATTTTATTTTGCTCACAGCTTTAAACTGCTCCTAGTTATTTTTCTTATAAATGAATAAAATTCGCGATCTACATACTAAATTTTAGATAATATCTTAAAATTGTATTCCGAAGGAAAGATAATTGTTCCCTTAATTATAATTATAATAACTTTTATCAAATTTAATTATAATTGTTTGACTATGAACTGCGCAGTTAGTTCATTATATTTAACCCTTTGCACCCGATGCCATTTCAACGGGAAATCTAAAATAATTTCTCTGGCTTCTAGTATTTCCACGTTATATAACAAAATTCATTCTACGCTTATGATATCGAGTCTCGTGACTCATGTAACAGTTAAACTTTCAATAATTTTTTAAATCTTGCATTTATAATTAAAATCGTTGTTTTAATTTTGGCAATATCTATCAAAATAATTGTGGAATGTATCACAGTAATTTTAATGACGCCGCAGAATCGCTGCTCGAGTGCAAAGGGTTAAAATCGTGTTCGAAATTTTTCACCACAAAGTCGTCTAATCTCGTAACAGAAAATTGATTTATAATTTTCGTTCACACCTTTTGATATTTCCATGTAATGCTAAGGTCACGTTTACAATGGGTTCACGCTAATTTATCGACTTTTTAGGTGCAGTTACTTCCTTATCGAGGAAAGAAGCGGCAGCGGAGCAAAGCCGTAGGAAAGTAGCGTCGCCAGCGTTGCAGAAAAAGCAGACTGCCCCGGAAGAGCAAGAAGAATACGACGAAGACGAATTTCAGGATCAATGTCCCGAGCCCAACGGCTATTTCCCTGCCGCGGAACAATGCGACAAGTATTATGACTGCAGGGATGGCAAGCCTATCGAGAAACTTTGCCCGGACGGCTTGGTGTTCAACGACTTCAGTCCTCAGCACGAGAAATGCGACTTGCCTTTCGGTATCGATTGCTCGAAACGACCGAAATTACGTATGTGTTATGTACCTGTCTCTCGAATCGACGTCTATAGCCCGACTGTTTAGTAATCGAGAATTAATTCATGCACAGAGAAACCACAACCGTCCCCGCACTGTCCGCGAATGCACGGCTACTTCGCGCACGAGGATCCGCGTATATGCAACACGTTCTATTACTGCGTCGAAGGGAAGTTCAATATGATCACCTGTCCGGACGGTTTGGTCTTCTCCGAGAAGACTGGCATCTGCAATTGGCCCGACGAGGCGCAGAAGAAGGGCTGCGGTTCCAGGGAACTTTTCAATTTCACCTGCCCAAAGGTCGACGATTCCGTCGCTGCCACGCATCCGCGATACCCTGACACCGAAGACTGCCAATACTTCTACGTCTGCGTCAACGGCGAGATACCCAGGAGGAGCGGTTGCAAATTGGGACAAGCCTTCGACGAGAGGACCGGCAAGTGCGACTGGGCCAGAAAAATACCGGAATGGTAAGTGTCCACGAGTAAATTTTTTAATCGCGAGCAATGATGATATTACTGTTGCTTTCAACGTTGCAGCAAGGATTGGTACAAAGGTCAGCTGACCGACGAGGAATTAGACGCACTAGAGAATCCACCGCCGAGACCGAAACCAACCGGTGGCCATAGTAGAAGGAAAGGCGCCAAACCAACGTAGCTTTAAGGCTGAAATCATGTGTAGATTTTAATACTCATTGACCTTTTTAAATATCATCTGGAAAATAAAAACGATTTTAATACGACTGCCTTTGTGTTTTAACTAAACTGCATATGTTTGCCGAGCAAGATGTAATTAACAAGCTAGTGACATGTATTTTCTACTCACATGCAGACGTTATGGCTATTTCAAGAAAATAACAAAGATATATTTATTACCATTTTTTCATAGTTTAAATATGCCATAACATTACATTCGATTTTATAGAATTTCATTATTTATCTAATGCTGTTACGTTTCACTTTGTACAATTTTTAGTGAAATAATTTCGCGTTTAATTTCATATAATTTTTAGTAAAACCATTTCTTTTTTAATTTCATACAATTTTTAGTAAAACGCTTTCTTTTTTAATTTCATACAATTTTTAATAAAACACTTTCTTTTTTAATTTGATACAATTTGTAGTAAAGCAATTTTCACGTTTAATTGTACGATTTTTGGTAAAATACTGTTACGTTTAATTTGATAGAATTGTTAGCGTTTAATGTTGTATACTTTTTCTGTATTTTGTATTGCAGATCCGAGACCAAATATCTCTCTAACGAACTGAATAATGTTGTTAGGGTGTTCCATAAGTTTCTTCCCTTTTTTGATGCCAAATGAATACACGATATTTGTTGTTTTAGGTGGCATTATTATGTTATATACGAACCGTTCTGTTCTATAACCTTCTTCCACCTCTCAAGAAGCCTCATTAATTATGCCCTCTTTCCAAAATTGTTGAAGCTTATGTGCAAAATATTCATCTAGGTGCATTTTTATTTCGCTTATGGATTTCAAAGATTTACCACGGACAGAATTTTTTAAGGAGAGTAACAAGTGATAAGCGGATGGAGCAAGGTCTGAGGAGCTAGGAGGATGAGGTAGAACGTCCCAATCACACTGTAATCATTTTTGCATTACGGCCAACGCAACACGCGGTCTTGCGTTGTCGCGATGGAAAACGTCGCCTCGTCGGTTCGCCAATTCTGGCCGTTTTTCTGCTATGACGGCTCTTTAATTGATCCAGTTGATTGCAATATTTGTCAGCATTGATCGTAGCACCTTGAGGAAGGAGCTCGTAGTACACTACACCTTTCCAGTCCCACCTAACGCACAAAAGAACCTTCTCCGGATGAAGTCCAGGCTTCGCAACAGTTGAAGGACTATTTTCCTTAGACCAAGTGCGTTTTCGATGCACAATTTGGTATAAAATCCAAGTCGCGTTACCAGTGACAAGCCTTTTTAAGAAAGGATCCCTTTCATGTCGCTGGAGAAGCAAATCGCAGGTAGAGACGCGGTTCATAAGGCCGGCTCCGTCAATAGCTGTGGAATCCAAACTTTATATCGATTCGCATATCCCATCTTGATTAAATGTTTATGTACCGTTGTCTTGGGAATATTAGTGGCATCCCCTATCTCACGCACACTATATCGCGGATTTTCAGTGAGCACAGTCTTGATAATGTCTGTATCCGTCGTTGCTGAGCGGCCGCTGCAGTGTTCATCTTTCAACTTGAAATTGCCAGCTATAAATTTTTTAAACCAATCGCGGGTGGTCCTAATAGTCGAAGTACCACTCCTGTAAACGGTGCAAATCTCGTCTGCAGTGTCCTTTGCACTATTGCCTTTTTTAAAGCAATGAAGCATAACATGTCGCAAATGCTTCTTTTGGCTCTCTATATTGAACGGTGTAGAAAAAATTTTAAAAGAGACTTTGTCACCAACGAAACGTGCTTTGAAAGAGCACTGGAACGACTGAAACCGATGCCATAAACGGCTAAGAGATAAGTCTGCATATTTATATAAATACAGCCACTTAGAGTCACTCATAGCGTAGCGCGGAAGAAACTTATGGGACAACCTAATATATTTGTAACACGGTCAGAAATACTCGGCTTTTTCTCTCGCTTTAATAACGAATTCGAATCGCGCGGTCTCACGGGAATTTTCCCATGAGGAGAGAAAGTGATAGAAGCCTGAAAGTTCTTCGCATTTCACGGGAAACGCTTCCGAAATCTAGTCGATCGGACAGTGGGTTAGCAACGCGAGGCTTTCAAGGTAATAAATTCGATTTAGTATCGCTTTCATAACTAATCACTCGGAGCAATTTTATGTAACGCGATGACAATCCTAAGAAAAAGATACACATTTCACAATACGTTCGAAAATCGTTTCAATTTAGCCCTTTGCGGTCGAATGGCAACTCTCAGGCGCCTCTAAAAATTATCATGCCACGTTTTCAAATAATCTTTATCGAATTTACTAATATTTCAAAAATTGTTAAGAGCTATTATCTGTTACATAAGTCATAAAATTCAATTTTATAATGAATAAAATGCTCTAGGTTATATAAAATGGAAATACTGTAAGTCTTTTGGATTTCCATTTAAAATGGCTCCGACTGCAAAGGGTTAATGTTGTTTTCGATCACCGCATTAGTAGCCGAGAAAGAAACGTACTAATAGACAACAGTTAACCCTTTGAACTCGAAGCCATTTCAACTGCAAATCTAAAATAATTTTTCTGGCTTCTAGTCTCATATTTGTCTTTATAACAAATAAAATATTGTCCCCATTTATAACAAAACTGCATACATTTTGAGATTACTAAATCCATTTTGCATGTGCCTACAAAAAAGGTTTATCTAAAAATTGGAATAAAAAATCATAAAATTAAAATTAAATCAAGTAAAAATCAGAGGCTTTAATGAAATTTTGACCGCTTTGGTACTTGTATAGGAAGAGTTACATAAACCATATACACAGTCTGGATATAGACTCGAAAAGCTACAGAAAAATTAAGGCTATAAAAAGTATGTAAAGACAGATTGATAAATGCTAACGAAAAAATCAGCGCTCGATAGTTGGACGATAATTTCCGTTTCGAAATATTGGAAAACCGCAGCGGACCGTTCGCGTAGATCGTGATAATTGAGATTTTTCTCTAAAGAATAGAGAAGGACGCGCGGTGAGAGCGTATCTGCGGAGAAGAGAAGGAAGCCGAATAACAACGGGCACGCTGGGAAAAGAGAAAGAAGAGTAAAAGCGCGTGGTCCCTCACTGATCAATCCTGATTCCAGACAGTTGTTCACCGATGAAAACGCGGCGAAAGTGGGGAAGAATCATTGGATGTAGTGGGGACCAATGGGGTATACCCTCGTGGTGAGTTGCCGAAGAGCTGCAGTGTTTCGCGACGGAGGCGGCATTTGAAAAGGAAACCAAAAGTATCCATTTGCGCTCTCCGACTTTTCTCTCAGTGTCCAGTGACCGTAGTAATCCTTGAAGGATTGCGTGATCGTCTTGAAACCAGAGGAGACAAAGATGATCGGGGCAGCGTCTCTCGTAATTTTCTTGGCCGCGACCACCGCGACGTGTGAGTATTCCACCGCATTTCCTCGAATTTATAGAGAACTTCTTTCTACGAAAAATCTCTGCGCACTTCTGAAAAACTTCCAAAACGTACCGAACTATAAATTCGGCTACGAAAACACTCGAAGCTACGGTTAATTCGACGGGGATATATTCGGTAAGAAATGCACTTTCACTGCGTAAAACATGCGCTCAAATGTACTTATTCGGGCAATTAACGCGCACGACTTGACGATAACGCGTCGCGACAGAGAGGTAAAGTTTCCAAGGCTCGAAACGAAAGGAAAAATGGTGCATGATAATTGTCGAGAAGAGAAAAAAGAACGGTTTCACTGGAGCGCGGACCTGCACGGACTTTCTCTTGGCTCGCCGGGGGCACGGGTCCACGGCTCAGCTTCGAAAATGTAATAGAATTTCCGGTATTGTAATCGTCGGCCCGACGAAACCGGTAAAACGTCCTAACGATTTAAATAACAGCCACCGCGCTGGACATCCTATAGGAAAAATATTGGCCGGCCGTGTTACCGCCGCGTTCACGGAGGTATTCATTCCACGCAGAGAGTGCGTAAGCGCTGCGACGGTCAGCGTCGAACTTTCTAAAGCGTAAATGTCAGATCTACGGCTGGGAAAGTTGCATAAGTGTATCCGAGCAGTGTAGTTATCGTCCCTAGACGTATGTAGAACCAATAAATTACATAAAGAAACAAAACAATGCCGATCGAACGAACACACGTATCCAAGATACGGAGACAGAGAAGTTGGGTTCGATCACCTCTCGCGTTCACTATCACACTAGTCGCTGGGCTACTTTATATGCTTCTTGGAGCGTGGCATTGATTTCCGGTATATCTTGCAAAGTAAATGCCGCATGTAATGCGGAGAAATTTCTGAAATTTCTTTGCCTTCTGCCTCGCGCTTTTACATTTTTTAAAGCGAATCGAATAATGTCGCGAACTATTACTGGGATTTTAAAATCCACAGGCGGGACGGCGCCTTTCTTTATTTATTTATCTGTCATTTCCAAAACTATTTTCAGCGGAAGTATAAAAACGGGAGCTCATTTATTTCGATAATAATTAACATTACTTTGCATTTAGGTTTACTGAAATAGTAACGTTTTCATTTAAAACTTTTTCCATATAATTCAATTATACATTTTTAAATGATATGTATAAAACATCTGTAGAAATCTGAGAAAACTGAAAGTACTTCAATTTTTGATATTCTTTTTGCCTTTTTTGTTCAAGCAATCAATTTGTTCCACGGAAAAAGAAACGTTAGCTTTCAAATTTCAATGGTTGGATATAAATTTATTTTGCGGCTATTATGTAGTTGATAATAACTGCGAATTTTATTCGATTATAGCAATAATGACGAAAGAAATATCAGAAGTGAAAGAAACAAATTAAAACAAGTTAAAAGTATCTTAAATTATTAAACAAACAAGAAATTTTCTATTTTGTTCCTGTTTGTTGCAGTTCATGACAAAATATTGTATTTGTTTTTTATTGTAATAATATTATAGAGGCAAATGAAACTTACAATAATGAAATTAAAAATTATAATTACAATTTATTTCTTATTTGCTACCAGCGCTACATTGCTTTGTATTTTAATGTTGTATTTTATTTTATGCGATTATAAGAAAAATTTCTCGATTAAACTTTCATGTAGTGTTATGTTGTAACATCTATTTTAAAGTTGTTCAATTTCTATACTTTCAGAGCATTGAGTTTAAACAGAGTAAATATTTTTATTATAAAATTGACTTGAGGAACCTCACGAAATGGGGTTGGCTATTTATTTACATGTTGTTTTACCAATATTACAGATGGTGCGTTCAATTGTCCTGACAAAGATGGTCAGTACGAGCATCCGAAACAATGCGACAAGTATTACGACTGTAACGACGGCGTTGCCGCAGAAAAACTATGTCCGGATGGTCTTGTTTTTGACCCATTAAATCGTAAGGTCAACAAATGCGATCACGTGTTCAATGTCGATTGTGGGGATCGTCTCGAATTACGTAAGATTATTATTTATACTACAACTAAATTTAAACAATCCATTTTGATAATCATCGCATTTAACTCTTCTGTCGAATATCCTCTGAAAAAATATTATCGCTTTCAGAATTGTGGTATTTTTTTCAATAAAGTATTTAAATATTCTCAATTTTGCAGTGTAGCCATTTTGTACCTCTTTAAATCTGTGTTCATTTAAGTTAAATAAATGAATAGTAGTACACACGAGGCAGTAGACACTTCAATTCTGACAGTTACTATAATTTTTCAAAGTTCAATAAAATTAAATATAATTATTATTATAAATATTAATTAATTAAGTATAATTTCTGTTTTAACGTATCATCTTTACTTGACGGTAAGATCAATTATTGAGTAAATACTTAGGTATCTATCCCCATTAATTACACATATTATACGCATTTCAATTAACGATATGCATTTGCCATTCATTGTAATGAATTGTTGCCATTTATCACATAGCTCGACTGTAATGAGTCACTAGAAGGTAGATATATCATTATAATTCGTTCTGAGAAACGAACATTACTTAAAACTTGTCGCAATACGTAGATGCATCAGGAATTACGTCTCCCATAAAAGAAAGCAACTTAAAATATTATCCAATCAGATTAGCATTTGAATAGCGAAACTTGAATCTACTTGGACACTCAGTGTAAATATTGATATTTAACTTTGATATTATAATATTGATATTAAACTAACTAAAGTAAAAATATTTTATATACTATTAAGATCCATAAAGAAGTAAACTGTCTAGTAATTTGAAAAATATGTTGAAAATAATATGCTAAAAAGCAGCTGTTGATTTTCATTGACAAAATGACTCGAAACATTCGAAAGACAGTTTATGCTTGCCCCGAGAGTATTATTGCATCTTTCTCCACATTAAATGTACATACGCCAGGCGTTAAAAATATATCTGGAATAAAATTGCGGCTTGTGTTGCCATGCCGATGGCTTTTGCGGTTGATGTCCTTGACGTGGGAGATACAGTAACAATTGGTAGCGAAAGTGCTTTTAACTCCCGTTATATGTTCGACCTTCGCAGAGCCGCCGCAACCGACGAAGAAGTGTCCGCGAAGGAACGGTTTCTTCGCTCATCCGGACCCATCTGTTTGCAACATCTTTTACAATTGCATCGACGGCGAAGCTATCGAAATCACGTGTACCACCGGTCTGCACTTCGACGAGTACAGCGGAACGTGCGTGTGGCCTGACAGCGCTGGTCGCGAGGTAGGCATACGACAGCATATTTAAAGTGTTTTAAAAATTTTACTTAATATTTTACATTGCAAGTATAAGAAGCGGACGTCTAATATTTACGTAAACAATCTTTATGAACAGAACGCAAATTTTAAATCACGCGCAAAATATATATATATATATATATATATATATATATATATATTTTAATATTAAATATTATAATAATTGATATGTAATTGTATAATTAATATTAGTAACTATATTTTAATATAATATTAATATAGTTATTAATATTAATTATAAAATTAAATAACAATTAATCGACTGTCATCGAATGTTCATAACTAATCGAATATTAATATAGTTATTAATATTAAATTAGGTCATATTATTCTATCTGATGATTGTATTTGAGATACTAAAACTTGATTGAGTCGTTTTATTTCATCTGGTAAAAATTTTATATACTAACACATGGTAAGTAAATATCATTATGATTTTTAACGAATATTTGTTACATACAAATACATCACAAATATGCTTTTTTAACTTTTGTACGAATATCCCTAAAAATGTAAAAGTTACTTCAACTTTATAATTAAACTTGTTATACTAAGACTGGGTCAGGTCACATCATTCTTTCTGATTAATATCTCATGTACTAATAACACTGAATTAGGTCATATAACTCTTTCTAATGAATGCTTGATAAATCTTCTGTTTCTCTTTTTTTGAAGCACCGGTCAATTAACGCTGATTTTATACCAAACGAAATACGTGATCATAATTGCGGGTGAAAAGATTTCAGAAATTACCAAGTCAAATTTTGAAACTTTCGAAGATAGTTTACGTGTTGATGTGGACTAGAAATTTTGGTCTGGAATAAGTCCCGTAACATAGTTCATTAAATAGTTCGATAGTTTATTTGTTAAGTAACCTTAACAAATATATCTTGTCTACCAGGAAAATGATTTAAAAACAATAAATATATTTAGCCTCTTATCATGAAATGTGTTTGTATAAATGTACATTATACATTACGAGAGCTCGCATTTTCTTCTATATAGAAATATCAATAATTAATGATTTTGGAAACAAAATAGAAAGAGAAATTGAAAACTGAATACTTGCTATTATATCCATCCATTATTTTTAATCCATCAGACATTTTTTATGTCAGGATTAAAACATAAAAAATTCTGTAAATGGATAAAATTCACGAACAAATGCAATCTTTTAAACACGTATTTTTGCAGAATAAAATTTGAAACCATCTATATGCAGTTAACATAAAAAACAGAGACTTTAAAAACAAATGTGCTAAATTCGATTCAGAAATTAACAGACATTTACATACACCATCGTTAACCCCTTGCACTATCATTCAGGGGTGCAAGGGGTTAACATAGTTCGTCGATAATTAAATGTAGATATTCAAGATGGGGACTTGAATACGTCAGAACCAATAACTGTGGGCCATTTAACCCCTTACACTATGACTCCTTTCATGCTGCGTTGATTAGCAGTTATTTGTTCTTAATATTTTTAATAATAGGACTAGACAATTGTTGTTTTTCCTGTTATTTTTATTTAATTTTTAAACTTTGATCACAGAAGAATTAAATTTCGATTTAACAAAAATTAATAATATTAATATTTAGTAGATTTGGTATGAAAGCTTTTTTGTCACGAGTCTGACTCGTTATTATAGTGCAAGGGGTTAACGCGACGTTAGCCGTTGTCACAATTTAACATTTACACTCGTCATCGCTGCTACTTGATTCAAGTGGTTCTGCATTAGTAATTCGCAATTATAACAATTACGTTGCTCTGTATAATTGATCAATGGGGCGGACCATAATTATTAGTTTCGTAATTGGCTATTTAACAGTGTCTGTAAATAGCGACGCGGAATCGGAAATGTGTAATGGCTGTGGCTGCATAGAATGTTGTACTAATCGAATGTTCTCATCCCTCCTCTTTTTTATAACTTAATGTCAAAGTGACGCTGTCGTAAAAAATGAATGTAATAAAAGGGCAAACAAATTATTTTACCAAGTATTTTATTGGAGTCAAAGAAAAATATATTTAGACAATGTTTTCTTCACATTTTTCACACAAAGTGTGAACTATGATATTTGTGCCTTTTATTTAACTATTAGACACCTATTTATTTCAATAACAAAATGTCGTGACATTTCTTCGTTTGTTCGTAAAATTCGTGCGTGTCAAATTGATATCCAAAGACAATTCCAAGAAACAAACATTGTCATATTTTTATGTTATACGTTTTCTGATTGATAATAATTCGACTGTGGCTTCTTATGCAAAATAAATATTGTTATTACATCAACTACAAGAAAGAGAAATTAAGTAAAAAGTTAATCTTTTACCTTAATAATTTTATTAAATTAAACCTTTGCACTCGAACCCATTTTAAGCTTAGATCAAAAATTGCTATTTCGACCAGCTATAGTATAGTTCTTAACTTTAAACTATGAATAAGCTAATTTATGCAATGAAATTAAGTCTTGTGACTCGTCAAACTGTTACTCTTTTAACAGAAGGGTCTTTAATAATGTCAACATTATTTTGTTAATTATATAACCATTTTCATTGGCGCTTCAGAGGAGTCACTCGAGTGCAAAGGGTTAAAAATAATGCAATGAAGCTACTCACTTTTGACATGGATGCATAAAAACCGCAATCGGATAATATATACATATACATTTTGTTGAAAGAATAAAGTCATAAAGCCAAGGATGAATTTTCCTAAAAATAGCAGATAAATACGCTTTTACATTTGAAAATAGTATCAAATTGACACCAGAGACGAATGCGGGTAATGAAAACGCCTAATTATGGAATTTTATATAAAAAATACTATGTCATTCAGGGTTGTGGAGTAGTAGACAAGAAGCTGAAAGACGGCTTCGAGTGCCCGAAGGAGAGTCAGGTCGACACCAGAGGAATGGTCGTCGATCACCCGAAATTTGCTCATCCGGACGACTGCCAGAAATTTTATGTTTGCCTGAACGGTGTAACACCGCGTGAACAAGGTTGCAGCGACGGTACCGTTTACAACGAGGAACAGCAAAGATGCGATGCGCCTGAAAATGTTGCCGGATGGTACGTACGGATAAATGAAATTTTCAAAAAACAATTGCCATTAGTTACCAATCCAAATTTTACACACTACAGCTCTCACTTATTTGTACAGTTTCATTTCCTTTCGAAACGACTTTCTTAAGGCTTTCAAGTGCTGATAAAGGACTACTTCATAAGAATAAGAAGAGTAAAGTGCACGATTTCTCTTATGTTCTAAAATAAATAAATTCCTTTCACATTGTCTTCGCAAAAGCAACTTTACAATTACTATAATTTTTAACTAAATAATTTAAAACTGGTTCGACAGTTTTTTTGTGAATGCACATCATACTAATTTCTCTTTTCTTATAAAACTTGTTGATTTAGTATTGCAGAATTGATCACTTTTTAAGTGTTCTTTTTGAATACTTTTATTATTATAATTTTTAAATTATAATATATTTTATGATATTAATTTATGTTACAATAAAATTTCAAGAAAACTGTCAATTTCAAAAGATTTACAAGTAGAAATTTAGAGTAGAATTTAGGTCAAATAAATAATAATTTTTGATTTATTAATTTATATAATTCAAATTAATTTAATTAATTCATATAATTTCTGATTTATTATGAATTGAGATTATTGAAATTATTAAAAACAGAAATATGTCTTTATTTTACTTCTGTGATAACGAGAAGTTGACAAAAAGAAAAATTAATATTTTGTATAAATATCCACTGTTCAGTGATAAGAGAAACGACTAACAACGAACTTGTTTTTGTTACAGCGAGGACTGGTATAAGGATGACGTCAAAAAGCCGTGAAACGTCATCACAATTTGTATGTCCCGCATCGGGATCTCGATATCATCGTAAAATCACATCATCTTCGTTTAGCGCGTAATCCATGTGTGTGTTTAGATATTTGAGTGTTCGTATATAATAAATAATCTATTTTACCTTATTCGCATTGTTTCCTGATATTTTACTTAAAATCCTTCCTTAATTCTTCCATGGTATTAATATCTTGTAATCGGTGATTTACGTTAATTGTAAAGTTCTTTATGCGAAGCCTTTGTGGCATTATTGCAGATCTGGAGTAAAAAGGGATATTACCGCATAACTGATAACTTACTTTCACAGTGGAATATAGCGACGAAGATGCAGGAAATCTTCGACTTCTCTTTCATATTCAGCCAAGCAAATCGACAGAAACTTTCTCCTCGGCGTTTCAATATTTTTTGTTCGTCGATCCACTGAACGGACGACTTTCGTGTTAATGCGCTTTTTACACGCACGTCCGATTTGCTCTTTATGTGTAGAAACTGTATCTAGTCTATACCGGGTGTCTTGTTTCAATTCATTCAAGAATGTTTCATGATAATTAGATAGCGACGTCTGAAAGTGTACCATGAAAGTGAAACTAAAGAATTCCGAGGAAAACATTATATAATAGAATGATCTTCAAGATACTGCTTTTAGTAATGCAAGCTTTTCAAGTCTCGGATAACAATAATATTGTACTGAAATTTGTGTTTATTATAAATTTGTATATTTTAAAGGCAGGTTCGTTGAGGAATTGAAAATGAGTATGTTAATTAGTATCGAACAAACAAGCATAGATTCCTTTCCATCGATAATCACTTTCTACTTTCATAGTAATTTTTCCGATCACTATTCCGCGCTACTCTTCTTCCTCGTTTTAAAAACCTTCAGCCACTGTTACTGCTCATGTTTTGGAATTCGATTGCATCATTTTCTCGTTACTTTCTTTCGTCCAATGTAAGACGCGGTGATGTAAATGAATTATTGGTTGAAAAATAAGTTGAAAATAGGATAAAGAACAGGAAACAAAAAAAAACTTTTGGTTCCTGATTCATGATTTAGAATTATGTGTACGCGAACATAACCTTTGCAAACTTGTAAAACAAGAAGAGAAATTAGAAGGGAAAGATGAAGGAACAGGTACATAACGATATAGAACAGGAAGTGACAAGATCTAATTTTGTGCCTAGAACCGCAAACGTAAGTGAAATCTCTACCAGATTGTATTTTACGAAATGAAACAAGACAGGATAGGTCGACACAAAATTACAGGGAAGGAAGTGAGAGAGAAGTATAAAACGTTGCGAACAAAACGACGCAAAACCAGAAGAGATAAAATCGTGTATTTAGTAATTATACATTGAGAACTTTGTGAAATGCAGACACAGAAATGTTAAAGTATTAGGTTGTCCTATAAGTTTCTTTCGCGCTACGTTATGAGTGACTCTAAGTGACTGTATTTATATAAATATGCAGACTTATCTCTTAGCCGTTTATGGCATCGGTTTCAGTCGTCCCAGTGCTCTTTCAAAGCACGTTTCGTTGGTGACAAAGTCTCTTTTAAAATTTTTTCTACACCGTTCAATATAGAGAGCCAAAAGAAGCATTTGCGACATGTTATGCTTCATTGCTTTAAAAAAGGCAATAGTGCAAAGGACACTGCAGACGAGATTTGCACCGTTTACAGGAGTGGTACTTCGACTATTAGGACCACCCGCGATTGGTTTAAAAAATTTATAGCTGGCAATTTCAAGTTGAAAGATGAACACTGCAGCGGCCGCTCAGCAACGACGGATACAGACATTATCAAGACTGTGCTCACTGAAAATCCGCGATATAGTGTGCGTGAGATAGGGGATGCCACTAATATTCCCAAGACAACGGTACATAATCATTTAATCAAGATGGGATATGCGAATCGATATAAAGTTTGGATTCCACAGCTATTGACGGAGCCGGCCTTATGAACCGCGTCTCTACCTGCGATTTGCTTCTCCAGCGACATGAAAGGGATCCTTTCTTAAAAAGGCTTGTCACTGGTAACGCGACTTGGATTTTATACCAAATTGTGCATCGAAAACGCACTTGGTCTAAGGAAAATAGTCCTTCAACTGTTGCGAAGCCTGGACTTCATCCGGAGAAGGTTCTTTTGTGCGTTAGGTAGGACTGGAAAGGTGTAGTGTACTACGAGCTCCTTCCTCAAGGTGCTACGATTAATGCTGACAAATATTGCAATCAACTGGATCAATTAAAGAGCCGTCATAGCAGAAAAACGGCCAGAATTGGCGAACCGACGAGGCGACGTTTTCCATCGCGACAACGCAAGACCGCGTGTTGCGTTGGCCGTAATGCAAAAATGATTACAGTGTGATTGGGACGTTCTACCTCATCCTCCTAGCTCCTCAGACCTTGCTCCATCCGCTTATCACTTGTTCCTCTCCTTAAAAAATTCTGTCCGTGGTAAATCTTTGAAATCCATAAGCGAAATAAAAACGCACCTACATGAATATTTTGCACATAAGCTTCAACAATTTTGGAAAGAGGGCATAATGAGACTTCCTGAGAGATGGAAGAAGGTTATAGAACAGAACGGTTCATATATAACTTAATAAATCCACCTTAAAGAACAAATATCGTGTATTCATTTCGCATAAAAAGAAGGGAAGAAACTTATGGGACACCCTAATATGTAGACACTGACTTGGTGTTAACCCCTTGCACTATGATTCCTTTCATGCTGTTAATTTACTACTTTTTACTACTTTCTTTGATAGGACTGGACAATTCCTGTTTCTTGTATTGTCTTTACTTATCTTTCGTTTCTTTACTTTGATAACAGAAGAATAAAATTTGGTTTAGTTTTGAAATAAATCAGTGATATTCATATTTAATGGATCATGTATCAAATCTTTATCACGAGTCTGACTCGTTATTATAGTGTAAGGGGTTAATAAAGCAAATTCTAACGGTGCAGCTTGATATCATCGTCAATTAATAAAACATTATTTTTTGTAACATGAACCAAATATAATGCCAATTGCTCAGTTTTTATTTTATGATATGACATGTCTATAAAAACTCATTACACTAATATCAATGAGTTGAAAAACAAAAGGAACGTGTAATAAAAGTATAAACAAAATATTCTTGCTATGAATGTTGATCAGTGTTTCATATGCAATTAGTTGTTTTTAGTAAAATGAAAATTTTTAGTAGGATAGTTAAGATGGTGTTTCTTAACATAGTTAGCAAAAGGTATTATAATAAATTTTAAATAGCCGGACCAAATCAAAAGGACTTCAGGATGATAAATTCATCTTAAGCATGACCAGAGGTTATATGAAATGAAGGTTCGAGAAAAACCTTAGTCTACATTGGGATATCATGGGTTACCTAAGAGTAGCTGGTAGGTTTTTAGAACTTAGCTAACTTAAGATGGTTCAAGGGTTTGTTAAAACCATCCAGCGTACCTTTAGCTACATTAAGGTGGTTCACGAGTTTTATAAACTATTTCGTCCTACTTTGAGCTAGTTTAAAGGTTACATAAAGGGTTTTTCTGAATTTTAAAATGGTCCAGGGATTTTTTAAACTGCCTTATTTCACATTAAGTTAGTTGGGATTTTAATCTAGGTATTAACTATAAATTATCTCGCAACTTTAAATGAATCACAAAGTGCAATTTTCTAGTATTAATTTGAGCTTCCAAAGTATCGAAACTTTTCATCCTATTTCATATACTATTCAATTATTATACTCCAGTTGAATTGTAGTATACAGAATACTCTATTCTTACTAATGAAACTGAATCTGAAAATAGTCGATAAAGTCGCACGCATCATAATAATGGTAATAAGGCTTTCCAAGACCGAAAGGTTCATGACAGACAAATTCTTACAGCTTGTCTGTATAATAATTGCATCTATTTCTGTACTCATCTAGGCTTTGAAAACAGAGTTAGGATCTGTGCAGACATCGCATCCTACGAGCTTTTCTGTTTCTGATTTCAGGGACCCGAATCCCCCTTACCGTTTCGCATTACCGATAGTTCACGAAAAATAGACGCCTTAGTAAGAAGCGAATATGCTGTATATTTCATTTCTACTACGAGCGTTGGATATTACTTGGAAGCAAGAAGTATGTACAGCACAAACATGTACAGATAAATATATACACTTACTAATTTATCATTTATATTCTATTTTTATAAAATAATACTGCTAGTTCGACAAGATTTTCTTCGTTCAAAGACAATCGTGATTGTAAAGATTAATCAAAATTCTAACTTCTTCACGCGAGGTGGCCGATTTAAATGTATTTAATAATAATTTCAAGATATGTACAAATATATTTACTAATAATTTTATAATAGGAAAGAAATTGTAGTTTGAACTTTAATAAAATATATTTTACTTACCGCGAAACGTCTTTGTGCACGTGATCTCTAACACGACTAGGCGGAAGAAAGTTATTCAATCAATACATTGGTACAATAAATTCACCAACATAGGTTTTCTAACATTCATATTATGATAATTGCGAGTTGTAAAAAATTAATCTTCGGCAGCAGAACCTGAAACAATCGTACGAAATCGCGACGTGCAGAAATATCCCTCCTACTAAAAAACAAAGTACCACATAAAGGATTGCCGGGTAATCTATTGGTCACTGTATTCGTCAAAATTTTGTACGAAATACAAAAATAATTAGTACCTTGAATATTGACTTACTATTTGATGAGTGAGGTCAGAGACCTGGAACAGAAAGAAAACCATAGTTCAAATATGTCCAACACCGGTCATGAAACAACAAACTATAACTATCTACAAACTATAACATGTAATTTGCATATTGAAGAAGGTTATATTTACATCTCTTCTTCCTTGACGAAGACCGTGTAGATCTCAGACATCCACGTAGTCTCGACATCTGTAACAATAGCAAGAAATTCGATTAAATTTAAGCACTATTAAACTACCCAACAATCACATATACCAGGGCTCGAAATGATTTGGAATGCAACATTATGTAGCAGGGAACTCCTCCTGCTGCCACCGCCGCAGCGTCTCGCTTCCCCGCGTTGTTGTCATCGACTCGGAGCACCTCAGGCACGTACCGTAGTAACTATTCGCGGCGCATTAGGGCGCGCTCGTCTCAATAGATTTCCACATCACCCATGAGCTACTATTGTTAATACGTTTTTTATTTTCTCAGTAGTATTCCCTGCAAATCTACTCCACTGTTCCGTGCGATAATTTCCAATCTACGATAAATATGGAAAATAAATTTCGAAATCAGTTTTTGATTTAACCGACAAAATTTTATTAATGTTCAAATTTGTATGTATGTAATAACGTTTAAAATTATTTATTCCGCACTTATGGTAAATCTAACAAATAGTAACTTTCTTTCTCACAGCAAAAACGTCGATAAATTCGGTTTTCATCATTTTTTGATAATGGCGCATTTGGCTGAAAAATCTAAGAAAATTTGAGCACGTTGCTTACGAAAGTACCTTATCAAGGAATTAATTTAAAAATGATCCATATTTTAGTTTCTGAGAAATCTTCAATTTTCGATTTTCTTGATTTTCTGTTTCTGATAATTATAGCTTGCAACTGAAAAATCTGAAAAATTCTATAATATGCTACAATATGCTACCTGATGTCTAAAATAAGCCACATTTTTTTCAAAATTTTAAGAAGCCATTCTCTAACATTAATTATTGTATAATACTAATTATAGCTTCCGCCTTTTTATCTCTGTATATATAGGTTCTGCTTTTGGAGCTAAGAAATAATTGCAACAATCGCAAGTGAGATTCAGAGACGCGTATGATCAATCTAAACTTTGGCAACCGTCTCTTGATTACATTGTGGTTTTGTAATTTCAGTATTCATTTATACGCAATTCAAACTAAGGTGAAATTTCTTGCGTAGAGGCGAGAGGATCGGTTGAATCTGTGCTGATTGTAAGAGTACTTTAAAGCACCGTGTACATACAGACGAAAGGGGACGTGGAAACTCTCGGTCCAGCCAGGGTTCAAGTCTAATCGCAATCAGATGTACATCCGTAAGTACGTTACCGATTCTAGAGTGTTTGGAGAAATTGACTTCGAACTCAAATTCACTCGATAGTATTGATTTGGAATGAAACTGCAGATTCTAATGTGATTTGTACTCGCAATGGCAGAATAAATTCGGTATATACGAGTATGAAACTGCAGTTCCATATTGACTTTATTTTAATATATTGTAACTACGAAAATATTTAACGTTATTTTTATGTTAATTTTATCGATTGGATGAATTATTGAATTTTAGGTTAAAACGTTTCTGTATAACAAAGACTTCAGAGAGACATTCATATTTTGCAGAATTTATACACGAAACAAATTCGGCACAGTTGTGCACGTAAGCACGGCTTAACATGTAGAGGGACATGTTCTCCTATCTATTAGGATAATATTCAAGAGACTACACAGAAGTTCGGTGAATGGTTGAGGTATAATATTAGAAACGCTTTGAAGGGTGAAGTTATACTAATAACAGAACGAGCAAAGCTTGGTGAGCTCTGTAGAATATGTAAATTGCTTTTCGAATGACTTGATAAAGGCATCTTGCGGATTTAACTATGACGTTCTACGCCGGAAGCTTCAACCGCTGGTTTTTCTTTTAGCTAGGATCGACTGTGAATTACCTTGAAATGTTATCGAATTGTCAGGATTTGATTGTGGAATACGCGAAATTAAGAAGTAATTAAAAAGAATGAATATCTGAACTTAACGTGACTACTTATATATATAACACAATGGAAATATTAATATTTAACATAACCTGACAAGATCAAACCACGTGTTACGCGAACGACTGCTGGCTCAAGAAGAAGGAAAAATCGCAGTTAGGGGACAAAAGACTCGCTACAACGCACGCCCATACTAATTGTACAACGGCATGGGCCAGTGCTGCCCAAAATAACTAGATCGAGCTGATTACATTAGAAATTAATCTATTTCTATCACGAATAAATCAGCAGAAGAGAAAGATTGTCATTAAAAATACAAAATTATGTTAGCAGTAATTTCTTTGAATTCGAACGAATTTATTATACTATTTTGTGAGAAATATATCGTATTATGTCAATGCACGGGGTGGATACGGTTCTGCGTGATGTTCTTTTGTTCAGTCTGTTGCGTATATTCGGCCATGTGGTGTGAACGCGTGTCTTAATTGTGCTATTCCTTTTTTCTTAACACGTTTATATTAAATAGTTAATTTATAGTTGCATGTTTGTTTCACTAATAACCCATATGAACGGGGCAACATATTTAAACTTAAAATATGTTTCAGACTTTCAAGTTTGATTTCTAAGAGAAATTCATATAAATCATTTACTGTATTATGCACACGTAAATAACGGAAATAATTGAACTCGTGAAGAACAATATCATTCATATAATTAAGTTTCCTTGTGTAATAAGTGTTGATTATTAAATGTTTATTACATCTCTTGCATAACTCGTATAGTAAGTTTGTTATATTGTTTTGTAGAGTATATACTTAACACTTTATCGACCGGTAACCTATAAATCGGCTTTTCCCACCGATCGGTAGCCCGTGAATCGGTTGCCATAGTAGCCCCTAATTTGTTATCTATTATTGAGATAAATGTGTTAAATTGTACTACAAGCTTCAATATTATTATATAAATTTTTAAATACTAAATACCTTTCGCGATTAATAAGATAAATAAAATCAAAATAGAAATGAACATTGTTACGACATTATAGTGATACGTATTATAGTGAAGCATATAATACATGGTTTCTATTGCAATATTGATTTATTTAATGTATACAGCAAATAAAAGAAGCAAGAGAAATACTATGAACGTATAAAGTCAGCAATGAAGAGATCATATCGATTAGGTTATGGTTACTTTAAAGACATTACCTTCGTGCACTAAAGACAACTCCTAGAATCCTAGAAGCGTACAGTAGACACCTGCACAGATTCGAAATCAACAATTTATTATTATTGCATTCTCGGAAGAAGGTGCGATAAATTCCACATTAAATGGAACAAGCGATAAGTAAAAGGCCATCCGATATTCTATCTAACCTTTCGGAGATCCCGGCTCAAAATACGTGAAAAGTTTTCGAACATTCTTTCTCAAAGTTCCTACTCCCACTCCTCTCTCTTGCTCTCCCTCTCTCTCTTCCTTCCCTCTTCTTTCGCCGTTGCTCTCAGCTTCCCTATCTCTCTTACTCGCTCTATCTCTCTTGGCCCGATATCAAGGATTCTCCAACACTAGCACGAAGCTTTGCTAGGGCTTGTAGAAAGTCTTCACTCTATTTTTTAGTATTAGGAGGAAGTGGTTGCCGTACCGATCGGTAATCGATAGCCGTGGAGTGCAAGAGCTCGTAAACTGGCCAAACAACGATACGTACGAGACGATTGGTTTAACGGCGCCTGGTGTGCTTACAGGTGTGCGATTCGTGGAACAGGTGAGTGACTATGTACTTCGATCTTTCGGTTTCTACGTACATCTTCCATTTCTTCGTCAATTTTCTTCCCTCACTCTCTTTTTTTCTCTAGGATATGTAGTGCGCCAACGGACCACCAATTTAAAGCGCTGTGTGCGCGCTTCTTCCCGATCAACATTCGGAACCACTTCGAGAAATCTCGGTCAACATCGTCGCGTCTTTAACACTAGGTCTACCAGTCAGATTTGTTATTGATTTCTGCCGTTGCCTAAGCGACTGAACATTTAACCTCTAAGTGCTATTAACTAAGCGCCATTATAGTGACTTTCGCGGATATTTCGTGCTATATAGCTATACCAAATAAAATATATATTAAGAAAAATGATAAATTAGTTGTGACAAACTTCATTTGCGCAAAATCCAGCCGTTCCTAAGAAGTTAAGATGCATGTTTGTTGAATCAGGGACACCATTGAAATCAACGACACAAATTTTCTCGCCGCTGTACTCACCAACAACGTTTCATTGATTTCGCATTTCATCGACAAAGACGTAAGTAAATGTATCAAGTTTTTCCAGATATTTTTTGACCTGGATGCCGCACCATGGTTACATCGTAAAGATTCCTAAGAAATTTTATTTATTGGGTCAATTACTTCCGAGCGAATTACCACCTGACCGCTTCATTATTCAGGGTCAACCTCGTAGATGACCCTAAATGTCAGTGCGGCTAGTCCGAGCAGGACGTTAATCATGCTGTGTGGCAATGTCCGTTGTTTGAAGGACATAGAGACAAACTTATTTGTTGCCGCTATAAATTCAAACTTTTTACGCCTCAAATTGTTGGGGTCTTTTTCGTGGAAATTTATGTTGCTTCTTTAACTTGCATTGACAATTTTTTTTCTCTAATTGTATTCATTTTTTCATGTATCTTATATACATACATGCATATGTACTTTACAAGTATACGATATTAATCAGTTATATAGTACACTTAATAAAACCGACATCTCATCCAGATCGGATAAGATTACATTAATTCTACAAATTTATTTTTACTTCCGCCTGTATTTTTTACCAATTGTTAGATCACTTAATCGAATAACCTTAAAAAAATGTATTCCTGAGTATAAAACGTAGAAAGGGAAAATCCAGTTACTTATTGTTCGATAACTCAATATAAAATACAAAGGAAGAAACATTTTATAGCAATTTTTTGATTTGCACTTTTTGGAACAATATTGTGAGATTTTAAACATTTTAACATAATTATATTATTCAAGGTTGCAAATCGCGTGCGGAACATTGGATGCTGCGTACGTGGGAACGTGTATGAAAGCAACTGATGCTTGTTCGCTAGTAAAATGGCAAGAACTTGCGGAATCAATCGCGCTTGAATAGTTGAATCGTTTGGAATCCGTACATAACTGGAATTGCGATAGCTGCTCGGATAAAGTATCTCCTTCGAATCCAGTTAAGTAACACCTGACTTCCTTAAGCATTTAATATCGTAAAAATGTATACTATAGCATAGACAAATCCACAGGAACGCCGATGCCATAAACTTCAGATTGCGTTCGCGTTTGTGGATAGCTTGATTTGTCGACAATTCATCGATGCGAATTTAGGAAATTCAATCGGATTGCTTAAGCGTTTATTATGATATAATTAGAGACTAATTGATAACTCTGACAATAGTAATTGAAATTTATTAAGTATTGTATATTGTAAAATTATATGCTGTCACTGTAAACTGTAAAATTAAATATAAAAAACAAAAGAGTATTACATCATAATTATAATATACTAGTTTCCTTATCTTATGATTGCACATAATCAAATTGTTGTTGAAGCCAATTTTGGTGTAGTTGAATAAAATTAGAATTAATATTTGAATAAAACATGAACCAAATAACATTCATTTAGACTTTTTAGATTAATTTCGACTTGATATTCATACATTTGGTGCTTTTTTTAAAGAATTTTTTAGATTAAGATTAATAATTTAAAATACGATATTTGCACATACAGCTTTATTCAAAATAAGGCCTCGATTAGAAGCGAGATACAATCGAACTATGTACGTCGCACATTGTGGGTTGAGATTAGGTTCATTTTCTCCGTTGAATTTGTCCCCGTAGCATTCGCTGGCGATTTTTGCTTTCGTCGTGCACACGTGTTTTGTTCGTCGGTACATTGTTCGAACTTGTAGTTTTCGTGGGCGTTAACTCTCGTTGCGCTGTGCAATTTAGCGTTTCAGTGACGTATAATCGCGTTAAAAGTCGAGGACGAACTCGAGACGAAGCGGTAATCGGCCGTTCTATCCGATAACGAGTTTCGACCAACTTCACGACTGCGTGGCGGTAAAGAAATAGAGAATGAAGGAGTGCCCAGAAACTGGAGAAAACGATGGGGAAAGCGAAATCGAGGGAATTCTTAATGAAAGGCATAATGAGTAATTTCGTTTTGATATCTCACCCCTTTGGAATTCCACGTCGTTTATTTTATCTGTCGTAGTTTCAGATATATCACCCTTTCGATAACTTTCTGGTATTCCCAATATTTGCTGAGGTAAATTAGTTGTCAAATTAGGTATTGATTTAAACATTTGTATGCATAAATATTTAGTTAGTATTATTTGGTATTGCTGTTTAATTTTATTTATTATTAGAACACTGAAATGCATTGTACTTTGTGTAAGTTTTGATAAACTGTTTGCTGTATTAATTAATCTATTTTACACTGATTATGGAGACATTATCTTAATTACATGTTCGTGAGATTAAAATTTGTTCAATTAGGTACGAATTCATCAATCGAGAGTTTAACGATTGATTACGTTTAATCTGAGATGTAAAAATTTTAATATCGTATTTGTGTCAACAAGTATGTTCATCTGTAAAGTTGGGAAGATTAAATTATACATCTAAATTATATATTAATTAATAATATATATTTATTAATATATATTTAATAATATGTAGTAATAATACGAATTGGTCAAAATAAGAAAATATTTAACCTCACTATACTTAAGGAAGGGTCAAACATGTACCTGTGTTCTAACAATGTCTTTTTATACATTTTTATATTCTATTTTTGCATTAATCGATATCTAAAAGCGGTATTTAACAGTGTTATATAAATAAATATATCTTGAACAGTAAAAATAATATTTGTAACACTTTTTCATACACGAATAGAAAATGGCCTCCCCTTAAGCAGACCTTAAATATTCTAATAGCTTAAGCATTCAAAGGTTAGAGTTACAGCTTCGAAATTTTGAAAAATTGAAGATGTTATTAGTAATATTATTCACCACTACGTAATAATATATCTTTTTATATCATTCATTTTCGTACACAATACTGTTACTATGTTCACGTTGTTCGAATTTCAATGATACGAACACAACCGAAAGTATACTTATGCATCGTCGACTGGGAACAAAGTTATGATTGGTTCGCTAGACTGCTTTCGGGGAGCAGTATCAATTGTATGTATAAATAATTTAGAAGTTCTTCAGCCGAGGAGAAAGGACATCTCGCGAGAGAGGCTGGGCGTCTTGTAAAGTTTGCTGATGTACAGTGAGTCAAAAAAGTATTCGTACACCTAGTTTTTTTGCAATAACTTTACACAAACAAATGGTACACAAAAAAAACTATTTCGATTAATAGTCTACTATGTACAAAGATAATGTACAAATGAAGAATTTTTATTAACGCATAACAAAAAAATAATGCAAGAAATACAAATATTTAACAGCAAAAAAGTATTCGTACACTTATAATTTGACTGCTAAATTTTAAGAAGCATACAGGTATTCTAGCAATACTGACCAAAACGTAAACAACTGTTTGTTTAACCCTCTTAGCACCGAACAACGATATATCGTTGTTGGCTATTGTTGGAAAGATAGTTTTCTTAATATTTTTATTAACCCTCTTAGTGCCGGAGGGCCGATATATCGGCCCGCGCTGCAGTGGCGAAAAGTGCCTATACTTATACCTTTGTTATTTATGTAATTTCCAATGAATTTAGAAGAATTGGCATCACTGTTTCATTCTCGATTTCGTCCTTAATACACTGCTTTTTGAGTTATGTAAATATTGCTTTTCGTTTGGTTTTTATGAGCCTTTTCCCTTAACCTATGAAGGTTAAACAACGATTTCATTTCTTACTTCTTGTCCCTTTTTGAATTTGTTATTTATCAGGCTTTTCAAAATTGTTGCAAATTCTTTCCGAAATTTTACCAAACTTCGTCAAACGAGTTTTAAACATTTCGCTCAGATACAAACTCTTTCGGCCGGTACTAAGAGGGTTAAATAGTAGCATTGGCCTGTACTGTGTCTCTAGTGCATCTTTGAACTCGGTACAAGCATCACGACAGCGAAGAAAAGTGAAATACCAATATCGGTGCGAGATCGTGTTATTTTCCTTCGAAAACGTGGGGAAAGTTATAGAATAATTGGTAAAGAACTGAATTTGACTTTTACAACAGTGCAGGGCATTGTTAGAAAATATGAGAGAACGAAAACCACAGAAAATAAGCCACGACCTGGTTGGCCAAGGATACTCACAGTTAGAGAGCGTCGGAGTATAATTGAGAGGCTACAAAAAATCCATTTCTAACTGCTCGAAGTTTATGCAACGATATCGCGTTAACTTCAGGGAAGATTGTGTGCTCTCAAATTGTACGAAATATTTTGCACTCTGCTGAAATATGTGGCAGAGCTGCAAGAAAAAAACCATATACATATTAATGTGGGATTCCCCTATCGCGAGTCTTCCGAACGGATATCTCGGTGGAAGAATCACTCAATTTAATAAATAAAGGAATATATATACTAGTAATACATAGAATAATATTTAGACTAGTAACAGTACAAACGATGTTTTTAACGCTTCGATGCTGGACGCTGACTACTTAACGGTCTTCCTTTTTAGTCCCTCTCGCGATCGCTTCATTCATTTGTTTATATTATTGATCGATACCTTAAGGCCGCTGCCTCGCTTCGCCGTTCACGTACTCTCACGCATTACGAACACACCGCAGTTACAACAGAAACAACATTAGTAATATAAATAGAGAAAAGCGTCTAGGTTTCGCTAAAACGTAAATAAATACACCCATCGAATTTTGGAAACGTGTTATCTTCTCAAATGAGTCTAAATTTAACATTTTTGGGACGGATGGGAAGAGATTTGTTTGGAGGAAACCTAATACTGAGCTTCAACAAAAGAATATTAGACCAACTGTGAAACACGGTGGAGGAAACATAATGATATGGGGCTGTATAGCGTACAGTGGTGTTGGAAACATTACATTTATCGATGGGATAATGAATGCCAAAAAGTATATTTCGCCATATTTTAAAAAACTAAGCAAAATTGAGAATATATGCTGGTTTCATACCGGAACATCGTACTTATGATCAGCACCAATAGATGTCACTAATAGTACAGTGAAATTGTATATGTGATTTTTTTACAAAGTAAAAACTTAGAATTCTCATATGTATTGGCACAGTCGTAAAAATCATAAATTTTCATAGGGACGCATGCAACAGACGATTAATTTTCGTCGTATTAAGATTGAAAATGTAGTTATCGTTTGAAGTTGAAGATATAAGTGCTTTTTTGTAAATATATTCTTCTTCTTTTTTTTAAATCTTTAATTTCATATGCCCTAAAAGAAATACTGATAATTATCTTGCATTAATAAGCATGTTATAAATAAGAATTTATAATTAATGTTTGAACGCGTGATCGGGGACGATTGTAACACCGACAATCAGTTAATTATAGGACATTCCTACGCCCAATTTTCTTCATCTTATGATTTAAATGAATACTGTTGAAAGGTTTTGAATTAAAACTTTAATACACCCTATTCTTAATTCAATTTAATACTTCAGAACATTCGCGTATCCAGTAGAATAAGTGATGTATAACAGAACTACATATATAGAGAAAAATATATACAATGGTAGTGGTATTCCGAAGTGGCAATCTCACGGTCCGGTTTCTGCTTTAGAACTGAAAAATCCGTGGGCCTTCGTCGCCAACGGCTCAGCCTCATAAAGGGCCATAAAACAGTTCGCTGGGTTTGTTTTCCATCGGTAGTCATCGTTGAAATTCCAACACCCTTCCTCAACGATGATGACACTGAAACTAATTTATTCATTAGTCAATCCACATTTCTCGGCCATACATTTCAACTTTATTTTCCCCAATGGTTTTGTAAACATGTCAGCCGACATTTGATCCGTAGGACAGTATCTATAATCCACCATCCCTTGATCCTTCAAATCCTTTATATAGTGGAACTTTGTATCTATATGTTTTGTCCTGTTGCTGAATTTGTTGTTGTCCACGAGTTTAAGACAACTTTGATTATCTTCGTAAATAATTAGTTTCTTCTGGATGCTTTCTCCAAAGTCTTCCAAGAGTCGATTTAACCACACTCCTTCCTGTGTCGCCTCAGCTAGAGCAACATATTCCGTCTCTGTCGAAGATAGTGCGACACTGGTTTGCTTCCTGCAACTCCAACTTATCGACGCTCCACAAAATTGGAATAAATACCCGCTGTTGGATTTCCTATCAGCCTTGTTTTGTGCCCAATCAGCATCTGCAAAACCAATCAATTCTTTTTCGCTATTTCGTTTACCGAGTCTTAATTCATGACCCATTGTTCCCTTTAAATAACGGACAACTCTTTTCGCTTCCGTCCAATCAACTGTTATGGGTTGCTTATTATGTTGACTTAAAATTGCAACACTTGCTGAAATATCTAGCCTTGTGCTTACAGTTAGATACAATAACGCACCGATTAACTGCTGATATTTGGCATTTTCTGGCATTGTAATCCAAATCTGCATACAATTTTCTTGATGTACTCTTCTTGTTTTATACAGAAGAAACCATCTTCATTTTTCCTTATTTACATACCTAAATATTGCTTTAACAGTCCAAGATCATTAAGCTGAAAATGCTTCTTCAAAAAATCATCCACTTTGTCAATTTTATTTATGTCCTTTGCAGCAATTAAAATATCATCTACATAAACAATGAGATAAATTTGTTTTCCCTCAAAAACCTTTATGTATAAACACGGATCTGTTGAACTTTGTTTAAAATCATGTTTCTTTACTAATTCGTTTATCTTATCGTTCCAAACTTTAGCAGCTTGCTTCAAACCATAAATGCCCTTCTTTAATTTGCAAGCATGATCTTCTTTACCTGGAATGATATATCCTTCGGGTTGCTGCATATAAATGGTCTCCTTGAGTGTTCCATTGAGAAACGCTGTCTTCGCATCGAAATGCTTTACGAACATACCTTTCTGACCTGCTAGTGCTAAGAAGGTTCTAAAGGTCGTTTGCCTTACTACGGGCGCAAAAACGTAGTCTGTCCCATACTTTTGAGAAAAACTTCGAGCGACAAGCCTAGCTTTGTATCTCCCAATGCTGCCATCCGCATTCCGTTTTAATTTAAAGACCCACTTACAGGTGATGACGTCTCTATCTTTTGGTTTGGGTACGATGTCCCATGTGCCGTTTTCCTTCATAGAGTTTATTTCTTCGTCCATAGCTATCTTCCAGCTGTCCCTATTGGGTCCTGATAACGCTTTTCTTACGTTTCTGGGTTCCGTTCCTTCATCCGTAACCATGTGTGAAGAAGCCATGTACACTGATCGGTGGCACACCTCTATTTGACCTTTCAGATCGTCTGACTTGTTCGGGTCTCGTTTCTTCATTTCTTAAAGGGGTTCCGTATTCGCTGTCTTCACTCTCATCTGTACTGGATTCTTCCTGGTTGTCAGATCCATCATCTTCCATGCTTTCTTCATTATCCTCATCGCGTTTTCGGGTATTAAAAACTATAACTTCATCTTTCGAGAGTCGCTTGCGAACCGTCGAAGAGTACAGACGTGTTTACATAACGAGCCTCGAGTGTAAATATACATACGGTGAATCACATAATATTCGGACACCATATATATATATCAAGTTTATATTTTATAGTTTATAGTTTATAGTTTAAGGTTACATATCAATAATCAATATTTGTTAGAAAATGCAGCAAGGAAGTGGAGGGACATATCCCTCGCCGATATTCACTTCCGCAAGTGACACAGTGAACACAAATTCAAATGCATATACCACGTATCCATATCATAAGCAATCTGTTTTCGGCAGAACATCGATAATGTCCTCAGAAATCGCAACAAACGTCACCATGGAACAACACAACATAGTTGACAAGGAGAAACGGCAAGTAATATATGCAGATATCCCATTAAATACCCCACTAGAAAACCAGGAGGAATCTAGACAACACATCGATGCAAATTTGATAGGTCAAGAACTCGCGTGGCAAACAGTAAAACATAGCAGAAACAAAAGAAGCGGAGATCAAATGCATGCAGAAAACTATACAAATAAGAAACAAGCCTTGCACGCCATCGATAAACAAAACTACAATAGATTCTCAGAGTTGAATAATAATTCACCAATGCAAGAGGATGAAATTAACGAAAATGCTAATGTAAACGCCAGTAAAACACAAAAACCACCTCCAATATTTATGGACAATATAGCAAACTTCCCGCTTATGCTAGTTAGCTTTAAAACTGTCCTAAGAAACGAAGAGTTTTCCTGTAAGTCAATGTCAGCTGACTCGATCAAAGTAAACACCAACACATCAGACGCCTACCGAAGACTAGTACATTTCCTAAAAGTAAATAATATAGCATTTCACACATATCAACCGCGTCAGGAAAGATCTTTCAGAGTGGTTATTAAAAATCTACATAGCTCAATCCCAGCAACAGACATTAAAGCTGAACTAGAAGAAAAGGGTTTTGAGATCAGAAGTGTCACTAATATTCGTAGCTGGAAAACGAAAGAATTACTCCCATTATTTTTTGTGGACCAAGCACCAGGTGAAAAAAATAAAGAAATATATGCACTAAAACACCTCTTTAACACCATAATAGAAGTCGTACCGCCGCGTAAAAAGAAAGAAATACCTCAATGCCATCGCTGTCAAAAATACGGACATACTAAGCGGTATTGCACTAAGCCATTCAACTGTGTCAAATGTGCTGGAGATCACCCCACGAATACTTGCACCAAGGAGAAAAACACTGCTGCAAAATGTGTATTGTGTGACGGCCCGCATCCTACGAATTACAAAGGATGCAGCGTATATCGAAAATTGCAAGTCATAAGAAGCAAACCAAATAATAATACAACAATAAACAGAAATTATAGTAAACGTGAAAATGTAAGTTACGCCCAAGCTACAGCAGGTAACACAATGCAGAATGACCAAAATAATTCTACTAACATAATGCTAAATCAATTCCTCCAGAAATTCGAGTCTCTTTTTAAGCAGTTAATGGACCAAAACAGCATGATTATAAACTTGCTTACTGCTTTCGTCAACAGAAAATAACGATGCCTGACAACATGAGTGCAAACGGTTTGCAGCAACGCAAACGGGAAGTAGAATTATTTCTATATAGAAATAAAATAGACATTCTCCTAATTAGTGAAACTCATTTCACTGACAGAAGCTACTTTAATATTTACAAGTACAAAACATATAACACCAATCATCCAGACGGAACTGCTCGCGGAGGAACCGCTATCATTATTAGTGAAAAGATATCGCACTCTGAATTAATAAAATTCGAAGAAAATTTTCTACAGTCAACTAGCGTCGAAGTCAAAGATGCGTACGGTTCACTCGTGATTGCTGCGGTCTACTGTCCACCCAGACATGTAATAAGTAAAGATAAATTTGATAAATTCTTTGACACGTTAGGTGTAAAATTCATCTCAGGTGGAGACTACAATGCAAAGCATCCCCAATGGGGTTCAAGGCTCAGCAATCCAAAAGGCAAGGAACTCCAGAAAACAGTAACATCGAGAGGATATAATCACTTCAGCACAGGCGAACCGACCTACTGGCCAACCGACCCCAGAAAATCACCAGACCTCCTAGACTTTTTTATAGCCAAAGGTGTCTCGCTAACTCAGGTTCAAGTAAATACAAGCTTTGACTTGTCATCTGATCATTCGCCAATTATACTCACACTGAGCTCTACGTTTGTAGAAAACGAAAAACGGCCGTACTGGACAAACTCGAAAACGGACTGGTCTCTCTATAGAACTCTTATAAATAGTAACTTAGACCTGAAAATCCCATTAAAAACTCCGAACAATTTAGATCAAGCGGTAGAACTTTTAGTGAAGACGCTACAAGAAGCAGCGTATCAATCGACGCCTGAAATCAAAGCTGGAAATAAATATGCAATGAACTATCCATTAATCGTCAAAAACAAAATTGCAGAAAAAAGGAAGGCAAGGAAGAAATGGCAGCTATATAGGCACCCTGATGATAAGCGGCTGTTAAATAAGTTAACCAGGGAACTCACAAACCTGCTGCACAAAACTACAAATGAGCGGATCCAAGAATACCTTCAAAGTTTGTCGCCACGACAGGAAGATAACTACTCTTTGTGGAAAATTACAAAAAAATTGAAAAGACCAACTACTCACATTTCTCCTATAAAAATGGATACCAATCGATGGGCTAGGAACGATCAAGAAAAAGCCGATTTTTTTGCAAATCACTTATCCACAATCTTCACACCGAACGAAATACCATTGACCGACAGCGACTTCAGAGACATCACGAACTTCCTTAATACTCCCTTACAACCTTGCGAACTCATTAAGCATTTCAGTCCCAGAGAAATAGCACAAGAAATAAAGAAACTCAACGATAGAAAAGCACCCGGATATGATCTTATTACTGCTAAAATGTTAAAAAAAATACCAAAAAGGAAAGGTATAGTAGCAATCACACAAATATATAACGCGATAATAAAAATCCAGTATTTTCCCATCCAATGGAAATTTGCGAATATCATTCTCATCCAAAAGCCTGACAAACCACCCACAGAAGTGACCTCTTATAGGCCTATCTCTCTGTTACCAATCTTGTCAAAACTATTTGAAAGATTACTATTAAACAGGCTAACACCAATATTAACGGAAAAATGCATAATCCCGCAACATCTATTTGGCTTTTGCAAGCAGCACTCTACTATTGAACAAGTACATCGTATAGTCAATGTGATAGAAGAAAGCTTTGAGAAACGCATGGTATGTTCCGCAGCATTCATTGACATTAGTCAGGCTTTTGATAGAGTGTGGCACATGGGCTTGTTATATAAAATTAAGCAATACCTTCCTCATAACTACTATGATCTGCTCAAATCCTACTTAACTGACAGGTTCTACGAAGTTAACCAAAACGGCAAATACTCGAAGATCAATCCTATACTCGCGGGAGTTCCCCAAGGTAGCGTCTTGGGCCCCACATTATACCAAATTTTCACAGCAGATCTTCCTGAAGACGAAAATGTATTAGTGGCTACATTCGCGGATGACACTGCGTTCTTGGCTTCTCATGAAAACCCTGCGGAGGCGTCACGATTTCTGCAGGGAGCTTTGGACAAGACTTCAGAATGGGCCAAAAAATGGAAAATTAAAATCAACGCAAACAAATCAGCACACATTACATTTACTACCAGACATGTTACGTCTCCTGCAGTCAAACTAAACAACGAAAACCTTGAGGAAAAGAACTGTGTCAGATACCTTGGTTTGCACATGGATAAAAGACTGACATGGAAAGATCACATAAAAAAGAAGGGAAAGCAACTTAACCACAAAATGAGAACAATGTATTGGATTCTGGGACGACAATCAAAACTTACGTTATACAATAAACTACTCCTGTATAAGGTCGCGATCATTCCAATTTGGACATATGGGATACAACTCTGGGGATGCGCCAAGAGAAGCAACATAGATATCATCCAAAGGTTCCAGAACAAAGCACTGAGAATTATTGCTGACGCTCCATGACACATCAGGGATCTAAATCACACATCACAAAACAGAAGACTGAAAAGGAGCAAACCAACTGACTTACAGAAATAAGTTATAGAAGAAACACCGCAGATAATGGTAGCGGCAACGCTATTGAGCGATTTACCGCTTGCAAGTCATAATTAATTCATCAAATTTGCTGGTTAGCTCAAGGAAGCTAGTTGTAAATGTAATTTAGTATAAATAAAAAAGAAAAAAAAAAATCTTTCGACTCTTCAGAATATCCGACAAACATTAATTTTTCAGCCTTATCATATAATTTCCTTCTCTGCTCCTTATGGATAAGTGCATATGCATCACAACCGAAAGTGTACAAATGGCCGACATTTGGTCTTTTTGAGTACCATAACTCATGTGGAGTTTTTTCAGTCGCTTTTGTAGGAAGTCTATTTTGTAAATAATTTGCCGTATTTACTGCTTCTCCCCAATATATCTTCTCCATATTTGCATCGAGCAACATGCATCTTGCCATTTCGATTAGCGATCTATTTTTTCGTTCTGCAACTCCGTTTTGTTGCGGAGAATAGGGAGCTGTATACTGTATATTTATCCCTTCCTTTTTAAAATAATTCTGTAAAATTGAATTCACGTATTCCCTTCCTCGGTCCGACATTATCATTTTTGGCTTCTTATTATATTGTGTTTTTATTATTTCCACAAACTCCTCAATGCATGCAGTTATTTCAATTTTGTGGCTCATGACACAAATCTTTGTATATCTAGAAAAATCATCGATAATTGTAAGAATATACATTTTATTGCCGGGCGTTACCGTCTGCATGGGACCGCAAACATCTGTATAAACGAGATCCAGGATTGAATTGCTTCTGTTGCTTGATTTCTTTGGAAAGGGTATGCGTGCCATTTTTCCCTTGACGCAACATTCGCAAGTTATTCGTTGCCCACAGTCCTTTATCCTGATGCCGGTAGCTAATCCTTTTACAGCCAAATCCTTAATTGCAGCAGGGTTCCGATGTCCGAAACGTCGATGACAGGTATGCAGACAGTCTTCTGTGTGTGTCGTATTTATGACGCCGCTCGCCGCACAGGCCCTTTCGACCGTTTTTACCACGTACAGTTCTGGTGAAAGTTTCGCTGTCGCCTGTATTTTTCCGTTTTTTACAATCTTGCATTTATCGTCTTCGAAGGTTAACTTGTATCCTTCCCTTACTAATTTCTTTACTGACAACAAATTAAATCCAAAGGTCGGAACGTACAGCACGTTGCTAATTTTCATTTCGGCCACCTCGCCTGAGCCTATTTTACATTTTATGACCCCTGAACCGATCCCTTGCACCTCCGCTGTCTTTCCTTCGTCTGCAAGATATACGTGGCCTTTTCCCCCTGAGTTGAGTTCGTCGAAAAAATCCTTCGATGCCACCATATGGCTTGTTGCGCCGGAATCGACGATCCACGAATTACTCTTCTTATTGGTCTTTGCACCTAGACATGCTTTTCCAGAAATTTCATCCGAGGCTATTGCATAGAAACTATAATCATTGGAAAATTTATTGTCTGAAGCTTTATTGGCTTTTTCAGTTTTATGCTTCCACGACTTATACTTCATACAATCACTTTTAAAATGTCCAGATTTTTTTACAAAAATAACACGTTTTCTTGAATACGTTACTTTTGTTTTGAAATTCCGTTTTCATCGCTGCTTCCTTATCTTGAGAGTCCTCTCTTGTATCTTTAAGCCCCTTTCGCCTCTTGTACTCGTCTATCAATTTGCTTTTCACGAGCTTTAGCGTAAAATCAGCTTCGGGTCTACCTTCTGACGCTGTTACAAGATTCTCATATGATTCCGGAAGGCTTCCGAGTAACATTGCTGCCATAAGATTGTCCGGTAATACTTGTCCGAGAGCCGCTAATTCGTCGAAGTAATTTACCATTGTAGTAATGTGTTCCTCCATATCACCATTGTCCTTCAACACTGTTCTACATAACCGCTTTAGCAACAGTACCTTGCTTGTTAATGTAGCCTTTTGGTGATGTTCCTTTAACAAATGCCACGCTTCGCGCGATGAACTTGTACCCTTAATGTGCTGTAATTGGTTGTCTTCTACTACAGGATCAGGTTTTTCCTTCTTTATCACATTCCACAGTTTTTCTTTAATCAGCAAGAGTTCTAACTTATAGGACCACACTGAATAATTGTCAGCATTTAACTTTTTAATTCCGAAATAACCATTTCCACTGTTTGCCAATTTTATTCACTTTACTTTTCCTTTAACTGTAAACTTCTCTGTATTATCCTTAATGTTCTGCACTATCTTTAGTCACTTAAATCACTATTCACTGAGTTCTGGGCCCGTAACCTGTTGAAAGGTTTTGAATTAAAACTTTAATACACTTTATTTTTAGTTCAATTTAATACTTCAGAACATTCGCGTATCCAGTAGAATAAATGATGTATAACAGAACTATATATACAGAGAAAAATATATACAGTGGTAGTGGTAATCCGAGGTGGCAACCTCACGGTCCGGTTTCTGCTTTGGAACTGAAAAATCCGTGGGCCTTCGTCGCCAACGGCTCACCCTCATAAAGGGCCATAAAACAGTTCGCTGGGTCTGTTTTCCATCGGTAGTCATCGTTGAAATTCCAACAAATACCTATATTTATTTAGTCTCACAATTAAAATGTTTAAATGCCTGAGGAAAATTAGACAAATAAATAAAGAGCCATGGATATTAAAGCATATGAAGATGGTTAGAATATTATATAGAATATACCGGGATATTTCTGAATGCGCAACCAAAAAAGAGATTCCGTTCCAAAATCAAATTGTTGGAATCATCATTCGCCACCCGAATATAATTAATAGAATGCGTCGCGTGATTTTGGAGGACCGGTAATAGACGAATCTTTGCCCCCGCTTTACAACAGTTTGTAAACACAAAACGTAGTCAGTTGCGAAGGAATCTTCTACGGAACGCCTTTTACTGTAAATAAGAAAAGGGATCCCGGATGGAAACGCCTTTTCGTTCAGGAAGATTGTCGGAGGATGTTTGTCCATGGACCGAAGTGCGAGTTCAACGAGAATCGGGAAACGATCGCGTGGTTGCATGTAATGTAACACGTGCCGAGTGCATTCTGCCTGGGAACGTGTTGCTCTTTGTTTTCCGTTGGGCTCTGATGTTTCTTTTCTTTCGGGTGTCCCAATGGAGAGGCACACACGGATTGCCCGGGTATACACGTGTGCGCCGGGGATCCAGATAGGAGACTCTTAATCCCTTGAGAGCAAGGACCGATATCCGGGTTCTATGGGCGCAATCATTTTCCAACGGGGGCAAATTAGTTCTCCGGAAAACAGTTTTCCCGCAATTTCTGTTTCATATGATGGAATCAGCCCCATATATTTTCACGTTCAACTCGCCCAACGGAAACGTGAGTCGTCGCGTACCGGGGATTTATGCAGGAAGAAAAGATGAACGAAGGATTTCCTATAAATGGACCGTTTATTTTGAAAAAGTGGTGTAAGTCTATTTTTGTCTTGCTCCGAGAAAATGAAAAGTTAACATATCTGTTAATTAAAAAATTTAGACTTTGGTTTTTTATATTTTGGTTTCATTACACATTATACTTTTATTCTATTTCTAATTATATCGTGCAGTATAATGTAAAATATCGTACTACGCGCTTGTTAATTATTTACAATTATTAAGCTTCGGTGATATCTATAAGAATAATTTTGGACCGTGTTACAATTTTAATGGCGCCCCAGAGTCGCTACTCGAGTGTAAAGGGTTAATTCTCGATAGTAACTACGGTAAACGTATGAAAAATGCACATTTAGCGACGATCAACGTTCGTCAAAATTGTAATACAGGGGAGTAACGAAAATTGTGAGCGATTTCGCAGATTACGGTGTTCAAGGGATAATATTGATTTCGAACAAAACCGAAGCAAAGCTTGTAGTTTATGACTGAATCATTTTTAGTGTAAAGCGCAATCTGCAAAATTTACAGGCGATACGGTATGATTTGTGAAAATGGCGAATGACTGGGTGTACGGCAAACGAAGCGGTGGAAATTACATTGTTTCCCCGGGCGTGATCTCACTTTTGCTTTTTATATTTATTATCGACAGTTCGAGCGCAGCTTAGGTGTCGCCAGCTTAATCGCGTATACGCGACGCGATGGCGGAAAAACGGAAATAGAGATGCTAGACACAGAACGAACAGTTAAAATGTTGAAGGGGCCAAGAGGGTCATGGAAGGAGGAAATCGAATTTTGAAGGGCTGCCTGGAAGTGCAGAATGGCAATCGGAAATAACGAAGTAGCGTAAGCATTAGGACGAAGAGTACCGTTCCACTGGTTCAGCCTTTGGGTGGCAATCTAATGCAATTTGTCGCATTGCGTTTCATGTGCAATAAAGAAAAAAAAGAAAAAAAAGAAAAAAAAGAAGGGATATTACCGATAATGGTACTATCCTTTCAAATATAACACGCTATTGTTTTTACAACGGCTACTACATATTATTATCAAAAATATACGGGTACATGTTTACGATTATTCCGATAACTTCGCGTTCAGTTTTTTTTTTAAGTTTTTGAATTACATAAACTGCATTACGGTATTGTTTATTCCAAAATGTTACAAACGGCCGAATAAATATTCGAACAAACACAAGCGAACACATGAATATACATCCTGAGAATTTAATTATCTTTCATCGGTGAATATTTATGTTACTGCGATCTCGCGTATTTCCGTTTAGCATTTATATATGTATAATCTTCGAAAAGAGAATTTTAATTAATCTGTTGTGGTGTGAAATATTTTTAGTTTATTTAAAGTCGAATACAATCTATATTCACATCAAGTTAAACTGTACGAACTAGTGAAATTGGTGATCGTTAATTTTTTAATCTTGTTTGATGCGTCTGTGTATTTAACTCACTCTACCCTCGCACTAACTTCATTTATTATGTAGTTTCAGTCGTTTCTGATATTCAGAGTATACGATAAATTAATGGAAGCATCGTGTAATGGTTTCGATATACATATGCGGTGTAGAGGATATTAGGTAAGACGTTCTGTTATAGGTTTGACAGAATGATGCTTTAACACTTTGAAACACGTGGATGGCAAATGACGTTCAGGAGGTCCGCCACCGAGTGTCTGTTGTGTCACGGCACAACTTTGATGAATGATGACGTCAGATATTAATCAAACGTGTCGCGTTTCGTTGTCTCTTCGATAATATCAAGTGATTAGAAATTTCGTCAAAAGATGAAGATCTTATCGTTTCTGTTAAAACATAAAATAATTAAAAATGGTGCTAAAATATATAGTAAAGTGTAATGTTCATTAATCTTAATATTATCTTGAAAATATTAGGTCTTTGAATAAGTTCTCGCTGTTTCTGAAAAGACAGTATTATTAGTACTCCGCGCATGGAATTTCTAATGGTGACTCATCGGCAAGAAAGTATTGTATGTTACCATAAATTTCAGTGTACTATTGTTCACTATAGTGTCAACCACGTGTTTGTTTATTGATTCTGAAGATGTCTACTTTTGTACGAAATAAAGTGGTTTTGCGAGGAATTCCGTGAAAACGGTGGATTGTGTGGAATTAATCCAAATAGTTCGGGATCGAAAGGTGTTTATGATTGAAATCTAATTTCAATATGTATACAAGTTTGCAAAGACTCTTCTAAAATGCCGTGAAACTTTTCAAAAGTTTTGAAACACTCGAAACTCGTGAGTATTTCGAAAGTCTCTATAACTTTTAGCGAACCGGCGATCTTCGGAACATGTTAATGAAGTTGTAGTGTGTTTCAAGACTTTTCATGAAGGAAGTAACTCGTTTATAGAAAAAGTTTCGTTAAAAAACGCGCTGTTCTCTCGTGTTTCGCTTACGATCGGACATTATGGTAAACTGGATGTTTCTTTTGTAAAGACGTTCCAGTTAAAGAGCGTGTCTTCCACTGGAATGTGTATAAATAACACAGCGACGAGGTATGAATGTCTTTGCTTCTTTTGCTATCAATGTTACGGTGTCAATATTTAACCTTTTTTTCACAGTGCACAGTGACGAGAGAGCGGCCAAAGCTGCAGAAGAAAGATAGCGCGTCGACTAGGAAATGAATAGCGTGAAAAACCAAAGTGTGCGAGAATTCATCTCTCGATGTTTCCACCATGAACGTATTTCTGCTCCATTAAACAGGATATCAGCGGCGATCTTTTCATTCCGCTGAAAAATCTATTAGCAAAATAGTCTGGCTCAGTTCTTCTCGATTTTGCTCATTACCGTTTCGCCGCGATTCTTCCCTCGCACGGTTTTCCTTAACTTACGCGGCTGTCCAGTTATCCTTGTCGATTAGAGATTATAAAACTCCGACGTCGTCTTTCTAATATAGCTTTCTATTTACGTTATAAATTCGTGATTTTTCCTTGGCAAAACAATATCACAATTTGTGCAAATCAAATCAACTCATTTAGGCATCAATATATGCAGTCTTTTATTTAAGTTCCAAATTTAATATAAATTGTACAATGGCACAAACTAATGTTAATATTTGTACCACTCGTACAACACGTATATCATACGTAGTATATTCAGAAAAAGTCACTACGTATGAAGTGGGGACAGGCGACGCATGCGTAGGAGTCCCACACAGCGGCATGGCGCGTTCACAGAATGCCACCTATGGTATTGTATTCGCAACATTGCATCACGTCGCCTCGACATTGTAATTCAGAATTATAATGTTCATCCGGTAAACGCACCGCACTGTGTAGTATACGCTGTCACTATACTTCTTGCGAAGCGATTTTTTCTGAATACATTGACCATGTATGTACCGTTCGATACCAGTATCAATTGTACAAACTACTAATTATTTTCAATTTCACTGGGAACGAGTACGAAATCGCAATCTAGCTTGTTTTCTTTAATTTGACATAACCTTGATTTCTTTAATTTTCCGTCAGATACATGCATTTTTATTTAACCCTTTGCACTCGAGTGGCACCTATGACGCACCAGTGAAAATTGTTATATAATTTCTAAAATAATTTTGACATTATTATATACCTTTTTGTTTATAAGTCTGTTAAAAGCGTAGCAATTTTTTGACTCACAAGACCACAAGACTCAAGTTCACGCGCATAAATTATACTAAGTCATATAAAATGGAAGTATAGCTGGTCAAAATAGCTATTTTGGATCTACCATTGATTCTCCAGTCATACATTTCTCACAATTATCAATAAAGGATTAATTTGAATTGAAAAGAGTATGATTTAACCCTCTATGGGCCGAATTTATTTTTTAAATATCTATTTGCAGACACTTTGTAAGGCGTTTACTTTGATATTTCAGGTTGATGGTGCTGCAAACCGTCATAAATGTTGTTATTGGTTATCTCGGAGATTTTATATAATCAAGAAGCACGCACAATCCTGTGAAGAATCTAAAATTATTTGGTGAAATGTCGATATATTACTATGTAACCTCAAAGCTACATTGGCCCATAGACGGTTAAGAAAGAAGGTGTTGGAAATGGGGTCCTAAGCACGTAGTCCCCATGCGTTGCGATACGTGGCTTCTGGGCAACCATGATGAAGAGTCCTCTGCACGTTGACGAGACAACTTCCTCTTTCTCTGTGTGTCCGTCTCCGAGTGAGGTTATCTGTTGTTCGTGTTCTGTAGTTTTTAGAAACGTGTCGTACCAATGGATATATAATATATTGTTTATTTCTTTCCCGCGATCCACTCCTCCGAGTCAAATCTCTGCAGAAGTAAATTGAAGTGTAATATGTTTACATGTGGATTTATTTAGAGTGAAAGGTGCACAATGTACACACAAGTTATTTTGTCTTCAACCGGCGTATTTCAATTGAAGTAATTGTCACGCTAGTGACAAGTGCTGTATCAATGCATCAAATTCGCAATTCAGTAATAAATATTGAGAGTGTACAATTATGAAAACGATTGGAAGATAAACGGGCGCAAATTCGACGTCTCGTATGTTATACAGTAACTGTTAAAGTTACTTGTTTTATTTTGTTTTTTTTTCGAGTATAGTGGTTTACGTGAAATGTGCAAATATTGCACGAAATTGCGCGGTTTCAATTACGCCGCGCTCCTCTGCTCGAGGACGTTCTTGCGTAATAAAAGTAATTAAAATGTTGTTAATGCCGTGTACGTACAGCACCACTGAACAATATTTGATTGATTGCAGTATAAACAGTTTAGATGATAAAATAAAATTAAACGATATTTCGACGTTCAACTTGTACAATTCTATTACACAAAAAGTTAAGCTTTCAATTTTTTTTCACGACAATAACGCACTTCAGTTTTTATGAAACATGTTTTAATGTTTGCGTTTTTCGAAAATTCTATTTAAGGAAAATAAAATTGTATTTCATGAGTTCAAAATTATGATTTTACTTTTTTAAACGATAACAAGAATAGAATAATCAATCTGTAAACATAGTCATCTATAAGAATAAGCTGCGGTGTCATTAAATTACCTCCAGCGATGTACATACAAATAATATTAGTTTCACCGGAGAAATGAACTTTAGGGATTTATAAATGGAAATTAGACACGTTCAACAATAATATACTACAATATATTTGAAGAGGAGGAATTCATTTTTCGTCGCGACTGTATTTCTCGATCTGCATGCGTTCTGCCGGAGTATGTATACATATACGATCCGTGCTCTTCCTTCCGCTTGTTCTTCAGTTCCTTACATATGCAGATCGGAAGACGCAAGACCGCATGTAAAAAGATGACGTCCGCGAAAAAACAAAGACCTCCCGAAGTACTTTTTGAAATAAGGATTCGAACCAGAATAATTCAATACATTTCCTGCATTACGTACACTACTTGTCATTATTGTTATTATCGTATATATGAATCTGTAGACTACATTCTTTTAATTTTAACTATTTTAATATTAATGTCAGACGAAAATGAATATTTTGGATGTCAAACATTAAAAGCATTTAAAAAGGAAATAGTTGTCTATGCAGTCTTCGTCTTCTCCAATAAAAGCAGATAATTTTTATTTCGTACAAAAATTCATAGTTCAATTATTGTAGTCCAATCAGATATTTATTTGATTCTTCGTTAACAACTATGGTTCGTTTTTTAATAATATTGAAAGCAATAGATTGGTCAATTTACTAATGAATACAAATTATGTCATTTAAACCACACAAAATGCCATTTGGCATGTGCAGGTTAACCATTTTGTAATAATACTAAAAGCGACAGTTTGCTAATATGACTAATGAATACAAATTATATTATCCGTTCGTTTAACTGCCGTTTATGGTAATATTAAAAAGTAGCAGATTGGTAATTTTACTGATGAATAAGTGTTATACAATCTATTTGCTTAATTTACGAGTTATCAGAGTTTGATTAAAAAATAGAACAGTGTCAGTACATTCTGTTAACGGAAATTGAAAACATCTTATATTACGAGCAAATTAATAAAAAAATATAAAATAATAATAATAAATAATAAATTTTATTGTATAACAGTTACACATTACAAGTTATCAATTTTTCACTGTGAATATATTGGAAGAACGCATGAATAATTTTTTACAGTGTATGTCTGAAATTATACTTCTTATTTCCTACAGCGCTTTATGTTTACACAAATACGAAGTTATGATGTATTGTAAGCTTGTTTACTAATTCACTACAAGATATTATTGCATGACGTATTACCCGATTTTACGGCGATTGGTTCAACATAGCGACCATTAGTATCGGATATCGATTACGTAGATACGTTCCATGGAAAATTTATCACTGAAAAATATCAAATTAAAAGTTTTCAGAGTTATTGGGTAAACAAAAGAAATTATGTAAAATTACTTTCAATATTATTATGATGAAATGTTGACTACGTAATTGCATTGTTTTTGGCATTCATTGCTTTATGATGCATACATGTCATGAGAAATGTTTTCGACTGAAAAAATATTACTTACTTAAGTGGATATAATATCATTTCGTTATGAACTTGTATTGTTAAAATCGATGATTATTATCAGGTTATTGCGTACAGAGATTGTTTTTTCAGACTACTGGAAAGAAATTATTTGAAAATTAAGAGCAAAAAAATACTGAATCAATTTTTTCGTACGTATAAAATTAATACAAAATTAGCTGAGAATCTCACAATTATGTGCAACAATTTAACAATATTTATATCTCTTACTAAAAAGCTAAATTAATAATATAATCTTGAGGCAATCTTAATTCGTAAAATTAAAATTAAACATTGAACCAAAATATAATTCAAAATATACGATTGAAAGAAACGTTTAGTGAGCGCCTTGAAATTTTTGTGGATATTTTGTCTTTTAACGGAGTCTTGGTGATGAAAATAGACATCGGTGAAGCCGCGTCAAGTAAATTTGATGAATCGAATCATCGGTTACGCACAACCGCCTTAGACCTCGGTTCGTAACAATGGGAATAGAGGATTTAGTAGAGTATGGAGAACCCACTTAAGATTGAAAATTTCGTCGAAACTCGGCAAATAAATAATTCTCGAATGCGGTATTTCTGCAGAACGAAGTCCCACCTTTCTCTAGTACAAACTTCGTTCCGGTTCGCCATCCTCCTTTCTAGTTGAGCGAGATCCAAGATCGACCTTCCTTTTCCCGCAGGACAGAGCCACCCTTACCAGCCATTGATTTACATCTCGAATTGTTCCTACGGGAACACGCCTACCTGTCGCACTTCTTCCGTTCCTATTTTTCTTCGCCGACACTCGAACGACTGCGTCATCTGATTTTTCCTTTTATCCTCACTCGCGAATCTAATGGAATACTCTGTCCGCGCGACGACTATAGAATCTCAACGTTAGATGTGTCATTAACACGTTCAGTACCGACAATTGACCACTAAAATCTCGACATAGTTAAAGCAATTTAATTAATTGAAGCGAAACTAGAACATTAACATTTATCATAGGGGACGGCAATAGAACTCTTTCGCATCCGAAATATTCTACTCAAATTCACTTCGCTCAAATATGTTACAATGAAAATGAATTTTCAAGATTGGTCAGAGATTAGTGTCACCCATATTTGGGTGACGCGGTGCTTAACCCCTTGCCATACATTGACGAGTCTGACTCGTGACGGTGATTTCTAATAATGATCTGTTAAGTATTAATGTTATTCCGTTTCTTTAAGTCGAAATAAAATGTTTTTAATCTTAAACTGCCGAAAATACAATTATATGGGCACCAAACACAAACTAAAACCACTGCTCAAGGATAACATAAACAGTAACTGTTCCGTCCTGGACATCGGGCCCCAAGAACGGCATTCAGAGAAGGAAGGCTAATTTACAGTTTATGATGCTAGTAATGGTAAAAGGCTATTTTTGAGGAACCGATCCATCAAATAATTTTAATATTTCGCGCGACGCATGGTAATCGGTTTACAATCTCTTGTTCTCGGTCTCAATAGCGAACGCTGGCATCATAAACCTCGGGGATTTCCAAAGGGCTCCGCGGACAGAGGCCTGAAGGCCCAAGCCAGACTCGCGAGCGTTCCGCGGACGGCTATTTTTACGGTAAATTCAGACCTGGAGGAAATCCCTGTCAAACGTTGCTAAAACATCCCCTACCACAGAGTTCCTTCCTATCCCTACTTTAAACATTTTTCCACTTCTACCAAATTCCTTCTGCAACCGAGTTTTCCTAAAGGCTAGCACGACATGAAATTATTAGAATCGTCTTTACATCAAGTGCAGCAAGTCAGAATCGTTTTTACATCGAAGACAGTCAATTAAGAATCGTTTTAGCAACAAGTGAATCAAGTTAGAATCAAGTTAGCATTGTTCTTGCACCGAGGTAGCAAGATCAAGGAATCATTTCACTGTTATATATCGCGACGTCAATTATATCGAGATAACTTCTGTACAAAGTGTAAATAAACAGATTCTCTGGAGTTAGACTTACACCCTTTCTTCGTTAACCGGTCGTAAATCCAAGTCGTCAACGAGGCGAACGATACGACACAACAGTAACAAAATCAAGGACCTATTAAAATTTCTGAGGTATACAGGCTTAATAAACAAAATATAAGGTCTATTTAAATAGAAGGTCGCTAATAGCCTTGCAGCTGATGCGACGTAAAACCTCTAAGAAAAAAAAAAATCTTTACTTTTGTTATTAATGTTTAAGCACTAAAGTAAATGTAGACACAATATAGATATCGATTTTATTTCTCCCCTAAAAAATTATTACAGTCAAAAATCATTTAAGCTTTGTTATTGCAAAGATAGAGGTACTGCAAGGGGTTAACGTGTTTATCGTCGCGCATCAAATACGGTGTTGTTCGGGCTGCAGATGTTGGATATACAGTGGGCCGCATTAATATTCGGACACCGTCGTATTTAAGAAATTTGTCCTCCGTATCTTTACTGTTTGTTGAATTAATGAATTTATAGGTTTTCAATAAGTCAGAACACATACTTTAGATTCTACAAACGTAAGTTTTATTTACATAATTTGTATAGTTTTATTGTTAATTGATATTAAATGAACTAGTGTTTAATTTTGACGTCGCAAAAATATTTGGACATTCCATACGTTTTGTAGTTTAAGTGCCCTGTTAAGGTGGAATACTTTGCTTGATGGCAACGCTTGTAAATATATGCTGCAAGCACTATCTCATAGAATTAGTTTCACTTCAAATTTTGTTCGTGTTACACATATTATATGTGAATATGCCACGTAAAGGGAATAATACCTCGTTTAATGCACACCGACTTGTTATTTATCATCGCGAAAAAGGAAAATTCTATAGAGAAATCGGGATATTATTAAATTTGAGCAACAGCACTGTTGTGGACGTTGTACGAAGACGTAATCGTGAGGATAGAATTGAATCTATCTCTCAAAAAGGTCGCCCAAAGTTGCTTAACGATCGCGATAAACGTAATATTATTAGGAAAATAAAAGTAGATCCCAGTTTAAGTGCCACAAAATTGATAGCAGAGTTTTTTGAGGAGACCGGCAAGAAGATTCATCCCGAAACAGTTCGTCGAATGATTCATGAAAATGAATATCATGGCAGAGTTGCCCGAAAAAAGCCATATATTAACGCTATTAACCGAAAGAAGCGATTACTCTTCGCTAAACAATACACTTCTAAAGAAGAAACATGGTGGAAAGATGTAATTTTTGCAGACGAAAGCAAATATAATATTTTCGGGTCTGATGGGCACAAACTTGTATGACGTGAAGCTAATGAAGAGTTTCTTCCTAAGAATCTTCAACCAACGTTGAAACACGGTGGAGGAAGTGTGATGGTTTGGGGTTGTGTCTCAGCTGCTGGATTGGGTGAATTAGTTTTTATTGATGGAATTTTAGACAATAATAAATATTTAAATATTTTGAAACAAAGTTGACTAAAAAGTACTATTAATATGAACATTCGTAACGATTTAAAATTTTACCAAGATAATGACCCCAAACATAAATCACGTCTAGCTCAAGAATATTTATCATATAATTGTCCAAAAGTATTGAAAAGTATTGAAAACTCCTCCACAATCACCAGATCTAAATCCGATTGAAAAATGGGATTACTTAGATCGTCGAAACAGAATGTCGCCAATAAAGTACAAAGAAGAATTAAAATTGCGATTAACCGAAGAATAATCACGTATTCCATAAAAATATTTAAATAAAATTATTTCTAGCATGCCTAAACGATTAAACCATGTAATTAGCCAAAAGGGCAATTCAACACCTTACAACTTCGTATTTATTGTAAATGCATAAAATCTGAAATCTATAAATTCTAATAAAAATGTTATTAATTGTAACATCAATTGGAAAAATATAATAAAGAAATTTAAAGAAATAGAAGGAAGATCGAAAGGAAGAATAATATGGTCTTTTTTAAATTTTATGTATAGTATAAAGTCGTTTAAAATTGTTCTTCATTTGGTCTTCTACTTTATATTAATTTTCTTACTTACTTACTTAAATAAATTCTACTACAGCTGAGAATAATTTTGTACAGCGCTGTTGGCGATTATTCACAGTTGCATTATGCATATTTAGTAATACTGTATTGTGGCTACATGGAATTATTAATCCTCTAATAGCGCGTATTGATCACAATTATACATATAATTCGCTGAAACGAAATTCCACAAGATATTACTGCTGAGTAAAATGAGATTAACTTTGAATCAATAAGTATAGTAACATCACCAGTAAAATTACACTTTATGACTTTTAATTTTTTTTTCTACAACTGTCTTTCTTTAAAGCCTTTTTTGTTTAAAAACTTGTTATTTTTCTATTATTTAATCGCGTGTAAGATTAAAACTTGAATTTGATATACTGTCCACATCGTTATAGTGTAAGAGGAAGTATGAACTGACATAATTAGTAATGCTATTGTCCTGTATACAAAACACGGATATCAACTGTTAAAACACCCGATTCGCGTAAACACTTATTTTCAACTAATTATAACGGTTTTAGTGTAAGTGAATTTATACAGAAGAATTTTGAAAAATTCTAGATGTAGATTAGATATCTACTTTCATTTGCTTTATATAATTTTTATTGTATTACTTGTGCTATTGTTTCAGGGAGGGATTTATTTATAAAAGGTACTTTTTTAGTAAAGAACGTTAAAGAAAGTGTAACGATGCTCTTTGATCGTCTCGTTGTAAAAATTCATTGGACGTTCCTGTAAAAAGGCCGTAAATAGCCTGTTCCTTAAACGAGTCAACGGTAACGCGTGAAATCGTTGCTGATGGCTCCATGGAGCATTTACGCTTCGACCGGGGGAGACATACGGTCCCGGACTGCGGAATTTCACGCGGCAGTTAACACCTGGTAGATAGCAGGAGCGACGTGCCGGTCAGATAAAACGCAAAACATTGGGGCTGACATGCAATTAGTGGCAGCGCCGACTGCAAATCGCCGTGACGCGGCACCGCGAGATTTACTGTGTTCGCTCACCCCTCTCCGATTTTATCCCTGCCAGCAGCTCGTCTTCCTTTTTCCGTCCTCCTCGTCCTCGTCGTCGCCGTCGTCCGCGCTTCTTCTTTTCTTTCTCTTATTTTTTTTTACCTTCCTTTCCATTCTACTCTAATTTCATTTGCACCCTTCAAACGCGAATGCGTGGACTGGCTTTAGTCGCGAACGGACTTAATCCCTTTAACAAAACCTTCTCCCTTTCCCTTTCCTCCGCGCATCGGGAATGAATACCGTCGTCGTCGGGGAACTTCGTTTTCAAATCCGACGCGAAGTTTTATGAGAACTCATCGGAGAGCCGCTCTTTGTGTCACCGTGTTTCGTCTCGGCTCGGATTAGCCTTTTATTCTATAATGCTCGAATGTTTTTGACAGTGTACTTTACCGCGGACCTTTCAAAAAATCGATTAGAACGACCATCTTCTATTTTTTGGTGTAAGAAGAAAAAAAAATTTACGAAAGATCAAAATGAAATCTTAATAACTGAAATTCAATTTGTTTATTTTTAAAATATCGTAAAACATGTATTGAACGTATTACACATATTATATACTATGCATTAAAGATTATATAACATATAACTTCGTATTAACTTCAAGTTAAAATTTTTAAAATAGTTATTGTAAGTATGATATTCGTAATATGAATGATCAGTTTTCGTATACAAAACTTTAAACGTGTTTTTCTCGAAAGCATATTTTTCAGGACGATCTCCATGATATCTGTAAGTCTATAAACTATAAATTTATTACCTACACGTCCTGGGAGACGGCTAAAATTTGAAAAAATTGCCCAAATCACTTATTATTGTAAAATATCCATATTGTAAAATAAGAAACGAGATGTTGATTTGCAAATATTCCAGAATGTCTACGAATTCGTATAAATATAAGTGCGGAGTGCAAAGGGTTAATCCTTTGCACTCGAGTGGTGACTAAGGCACCACTAAAATTATTCTATTTCTTTTCAAAATAATTTTTGCAACAATAAGGTTTAGATTTAAAAAATTGTCAATTAGTAAAACTGTTGGTAGGAGTTACACGAATAAATTTTGTATGCATAAAAATTTATTTTGTTAAATAGAATGGAAATACCACGAACCAGAAAAATTATTTCAAATTTACAGTTAAAATGGCTCCGAGTGCAAAGGGTTAATAATATAAAATAGAATTATAGAAACACGTATGCTCGCAATAATATTGAAATAACGAATGGCGAGAACAAATATTAATTTGTATGACGAAAGTTTGGAGACGCTGCATCCAACCGGATTTCCAAATAGTACATGTCCATAAACAATGTAACCGGTTCGGATTTCATATTCCATTAGGTCCATTAGATCCCTTACACCTAGTGGTTCCTAACAAAGTTCGGCTAACTTAAACGGGTATTCTAGTGTGAAGTTGCGCGGGTTTTTAACTTTGTTAGGGAATTTTTTACAGAGAAACTATTATACCTTTTCTAGTCAAATATTTTATCATCTGAAAGCATTGTAAACGATTTTGCTTCTAATACTTCAATTATTTATTACATATAAAAAGAAGAGTTAATCAACTATTTTAAATGATGCATTTAATAATACCCACCCAACGGATAAAATTTAAGGTATAATTTACATTAAAATAAAGCACATTTATAGAATAAATAGACAAAGTGTAGAAGTTTGCGTATTTGGTGCGAGTCAAATTCAGACACACAAGTCAAATCTATTAAGTCAGAACGATCGGATTTATAGTTTTTGTTTTCATAGAAAATGATTAAATAAATTTGTGCGAGCAATCGATATCGGTTTGTCAAGGTTATTTACTATCTTCGATACTACCTATCCGCTTTTGTCGTAAACTTGTAGTCCACGTATCACAAATTGTACGTTGAACTACTTCGATAACGACCACCTTGAAATACTTTCCTATTTGTTGCCTCCATTGCGTATGTCATGTCATTTACTTTATCGCATCTGTTACGTTCCGCGGTGGGTCCGACGCGTGACCGTCGATTCGGACAGCTACACCGATTTACTATGGAATATAATAAATTTAGATCCGGATGGAAGATTAGTAGCGCGGTTAAAGATTGAACGGATAATAATTTACAGCATCGCGCGACGAACGAACTGCAACGAAACAAACAGGAAGAATAATTTTGCGCAGTGATTCGGAATCACGCTAGTCCTGACGGATCGCATCCGTAAGATCGATGGAATAATGGTTCGGCGGTTTGCTTTATAAAGTTACGATCAAATATGCGAAACGTTACAATTTGATTTTGTCTGTGGTTCTTATTTTTTTCATCAGGTATCTATACCATATAATTATACCACCCTATACCATCTTGTACATGTTGTACGACGACATCCTGTACATAAAAAGAATATCGAATTAAAACAAACAAATTTAGTTCCGGTATTAATTGTTTTCGAACCGATATTTTATACTAGAAAATCGTATTTCTATTCGAAACATAATATTATTAATACAAATAACTGACTTGCGAAAATTAAAGTTGTAGATGATCACAAATATATGTTCGGTTAGAGTAGACAAGATATTGATCATATCCTCAGACATTATCTGAGGATACACTATCAGTTAATACGATAATCGCAAAGCCAATTAGGCTGATTTCTTGGATTTTATGTCTTTTCTAAAAATAGTTGCATTTTTGGCCCGTAGAGCGACACTTAGCGATCGGTATAATTATATCGAAACCTCATAGTACACATATACATATAGATGTAGTGACTACGTTGTGTGTGCATGTATCTGAATCTACCCATAAGCTTTTCACAGAGGTTAAAATAATTTAATAAAAGAAAGACAAATAAAAATTACAAATTGCTAACAATATTATAAATTCGTCGGACAATCGATTGATAAGCAGAACGGACAGTGCCATGCGGTTGGAAGATAGGAAAAGGTGTACAGAAGTAGCGGATGGTGCCCCGATAATAATAATGACAGCAATGCAAATTCTTCATTAACGGTTTCCTCGTTTTTCCAACGATATAGAAAGTAGTTCACGTTCGCGCATCGATTATCGAGCCCCTTCAGAAATTATAACTTCGGTTAATTCGAACGAGCCAAGATTCCAGAAGCGATTTAATTACGGCGAAAAGTTCCCGAAGCCGACAGACACGTAATTTGTAAGATAATAGAAAAGTCGCGGGTAAAAGAAGGCGGTCCCGATGGAATCTGACTAATGCCAACGAAAAGAAATAAAAAGGAGGCACACTGTACAAAAAATAATTAAATCCATCTGGCGCCACCAAGATCCAGCAACTTCACGAATGCATTATCCTTCCTCTATCCCGAGGATAATCGAACAACCTATTTCTTCTCCATGTTCTCGAATAACAGAAAGTTCTCTTCACAAACCTATCAACTTTTGCTGAAACAAAGGGATAAAACGAAACAATGACAAGTGCTTCCACGTTATTGGCTCGATCGATTCCCACAGACGCTAATCGTTGGTTGTCAGGATTTCATTGTGGAATACGTGAAATTAAGAAGTAATTAAAAAGAATGAATATGTGAATAAGTGGAACTTGTGTTTTACTAGCGTAAACTGAACAAAAAGAATAGTTGAATTTGTAGGAATGCACTTGTTAAAAATAAGAAGAATTATTATATCAAGAGAAAAGAAGAGAAACATTTTTGTTGCAAACTAACATTTTGCATATATTATTGTTTCCTATTTTGGCTCAATGAATTTATTTTCTTACTGTTTAAAAAAACCTGTGAAATAAGGAATAGTGCGAAAAATCTAACATTAGTGTAGAAAACAATGTAATAATAGTAGCGCAATTGTTTGCAGCTGTAAATTTAGTTAATACACATTTAGATATTTTTATTATATATGTATATAATTAGCAGCAATATTGGTAGCAGATGTTTGAATGTTACTGTGACATATAGCACGTGTATTTTACTAGTGATTGTTAAATAGAATTACTATTCAATTTATGAAAAATTTCTCCGTTTTCCCAAATTAAAGATCATACAGTTTTCGAATTAACACAACAATAATTGATTTTGACGTACGTTAATTTGTGTACTGAATCGAGTAACAACTGTATTAATGTTCAATTAAATTTTCACGCTTTGTAGAAAGTATAGAAATATTTGAAACTCGTTAAATGTTTCATAAATCGAACGTTTTCATCTAGTAATATTTCATTGCCATACGCCATGATATGTTTTAGAAGAGAAACTTCTATTCCAAGTGACGAAATTGCAAAATTGAAATAGAGAAATTAATGGAAAGATAGAATAATTCTGTTATTAATAATAGTACGGAGGAACGACTATGTGAATAATTTCGACACCCTTGCCGCTGACATGCGGAACAAGATTGGCGTCGTAATTAATCAAATAACCCACCGCGTCTAAATGTGTGATTAATTCACGAAGCGTTAAACTTAGAAACCATTCATCAGCCGGTCGGAAATAATATATAAACGCGTCATATCTTGATAACGCATCGCGTCAAATCAAAGTTATGAATAATTTCACTAGCTTTAATAATTACTAGAAAATGTTTTATTACTCCATCAATTATTTTACGTTTGCAACTTAGTATTTGTATCTATTAATTTCAAAAGTTGGATTTTTTCGTTAACTAAATATTCTTTTAACAAAACAGCTGGGTCATATAAATAAACACTGTATCCAAGTAATTCAGTTTAGTTGACTAAAGGTAATACTGTAGAAACACTTTTATTCGTTGTTTTATGTGGTAAGAACACTTTAACACATTAATTTTCCGTGTTTAATTACTTAAAGATCCTTCCATCGCATTTCCCACTACTCCATATAGAAAGTATATTGTATTTATTAAATACATGAACTAAAAACACCGTTATCGAAATGAAGGCACTATTCTCTTCGAAATAATACCACAAAGCAAATATTCGTTAAATTAATTCACTGTAATGGAACTTATAACAGCATTCCATGCGTTTACTCGTTAACGATTGCAAGATAATGTAAAATGAATAATATAAAATGTCCGCAGGGCAGAAAACATGACAGCTGTAATTTCGCAGCAGTTAATGTGTACAAGTCTCAGTTGAAGTGACATGATTGACGACACAACTACGAATAACACTAATTGGCTTCGGAACATTGGCTTCCGTGTGTGTAGAATAATACACGTCGCGAAATCCAGCCCATTAATTCAAATCAAATCCAGAACAATAACAATGCTACGCAAAAATTGATCTGTCATCGTTCAATTTCGAAAGAAAAGTTCAAGCATAATTTGTTTTTACATTTTCATTCGCATTTTTTATTGACGAGAAAAAGGGACGTTCGAATCGTGTCTACTTTAACATTACGCACTGTAATATTTTTAAAAAATATAGATGCTTAAATAGAAATATCACAGGATCCGAATAAAACATAGATAAGTGTAATGTTTCAATTTTCGTGTTGTATAATTTCGTTTAGGTTGTTCGTACGGTATAGCTGTGAAGTCTGTCAAAGTACGTTTTCAAACAATTTATATACCTATATATGTTCGTGTTGATAATATACCATTAACACGATATGAATGGACATCAAAATTGCAGCCAGTAAAAACGTTTCTGCGCACTGTAGAACAATCGTTGTAGCAGTGCAGTTATGTTTTTGTGAAGTTTTCAACATTTTGGTTATTCGTAATCGGAATAACATACTGAAGTACCTACAGTGATTATTTGGTAATTATTTTTTCTCTATTATTTTCTATTTCATTCGAATCAACTATTTTTTTTTCGCATTATGCGATTCACATATCTAATAACTGAAAATATTTCGAAATATTTCTAGTGAGAGAACAATTGCATACAATTTACAGTGAACATTTTATTTTCTCAATATGTACTGGTCGAAATAGTCTAAAAGTTTTATCAAACAATTTTTATCAGAATAATTATTAGTATCAGAATATATAATATATTATCTATTTTTGTCAGAATAATTCATTATAAATGACCTAATACTATTGGTTGCAATGGTTTCACTATGAATCCCTTGGCATTTCATCTTGCTATATACATACATATGTATGCACTTTTCTATTGAGCTGGCTATTATAGTATATTTCATGAATAGCATTATTATTCGTAATTATTTTGACAGAGTACAGTATGGAATTCTGTAGATAATAGAAATTATATTCAGTACGCTGCATCAGCAGTTCATCTCAATTGATTTCTTAGTAATGCGGGATATTTTAGTAAAATGTTTGTACGAATTAGCAACAGTTTAATCAATTTAACAATTACGAATTGTTCGCAATGACATTTGACCCCTTGACACACAATGACGTTTGGGAGACGTCAAGAAAGAACTTCACCATTTTGTGAGAAATGTCTAATTACTCTACATACTCCAAAATGCTTTATAGAACTGCTAGTTTATTATTTTATAACATTACTTAACGAAGTTCACTCAACCTCAACAAATCCTAAAAAGCAATACAAATTTCAAAATAAAATATCCTGTTTTTAAGTTCAGCAGAATTAAATGGTATCTTTCGGAAGCGTCGGGTTCCTTTTTATTCGTATGTCAAAGGGTTAATATTTAATATCCGTTCCTAACGAGTAACGATCACGGCGCGTGTGTTCATAAATTTTTATATTTTGATGAAAATTGTGGAAGTCTAAAAAACGAATAAAATAATATAATCTAACAATTAACCGAACCGAACTTAAACTTATTTAAACTTTTTAAACTAATTTCCGTACGAGACCGACTTAAAATTACTTATTCGCAAGGGGATAAAAATTTCGCGGAAGGGTTAAATCGAATTAAATTGCTCAGTGAGCCCAAAGAATGGTTTTTCACCGTTAACACGGAACTTAAATATTTCCAGGTATCAGAGCCGTGGATCCTTGAATTCCACGGGCAGCTATCGCGTGAAGCTTGCACTTCGATGCACTTGCTCGCATCGGCGCAGCGCGAGCCCCACGAATATTGCTAACCTCGTGGGAGTTAAATCGAGACAAGCTCTAAAAAAAAAAGATATTAAACAACGTTTCACGTTTTCTGTCCGGTTGAAACGCATTCGTCTATAAAAAAAAGTTTCTCTGCGAAACAAAAAAAATACAGCAGAAAAAAGAGAGAGAGAGTGAGAGAGAGAGAGAGAGAGAGAGAGAGAGAGAGAGAGAGAGAGAGAGCTGCGGTGAATCGATTGTATACACGCCGGCCGATTTTATTCCCGGAAACTTACGGTCGAACGTCGAGTCGAATAGGGAGCACCGGAATTTGACAATCGCGCACGAAATACCTGGAGAGATGTGGAAAGTTCAGCGGTCGGTAATTGATGTCTATTGTTTCCCGATAACGATGATAATGCGAAAATATCATTTGCTGGTTCTCGTTTCGTTGTTGTACGGGCGCAGTACACCGTGCGGAACTGCGCGAAGGAAGTCGATCTCCATTCGCATCCATCGCGGTTTTCCCGAGTGTTTCGACACGCATCGCGGTACTTCGCGACCATGATCTACAGTGGGTCAAAAAAGTATTGGCACAACCAGTTTTATATTTTTAAACTATACAGTAATCTGTTAACATTAACTATGTTTATTAGCGTCTCTTGACGCACATAAATAGTGTGCCTACTGAGAAGTCTCAGTTATTTGTTGTAAGGACATAAAGTCAAGAAAATAACAGGCTACTGATCGGCAACCATCTGCTAAACCACCTACCTCTGTCAATTGGACTTCCACCATTTTTATAACCGATGATTATGCAATTTCATTTACCGACCAATTTTAAATGATACAAAACATAGGAATTTTCTAAGAAATTAAGCACGGACTAGTTACACATAAAAAATTTACATTAAATTAAGCATGAATTACGTGATATCTCATTTTTTTCAAAAATGGATTTGCACCACTTTCAAAATAAACGGTCCATATGTTATCAAACTCATTTATCACTTGCCAACATAAATGCTATCATTTGCCAATAACTTTATCGACGATGAAAAGAATACTCAAGAGAATTGCTATTCTTTTGGTTTCGTTCAAACATCTTTAAAATCTGTAATAAACTGAATACAGCCCTTCTTTTCTCACCAGTATTAGTCTTACACATTGAAATAAAAATCTCGCCGCGAACAGAAGAGGTATTTATTAATAATCGTGTAAATGGAAAATCTGGTTCCTATCCTGCCCATGTATTGATGGAATCTCTCTCCAACCGTGAATTGGATTGTTAAATAGCAATTTTATTTATCCGTATTAGTCCATCCAGTTAACCAATAAATATTGGGAAAACGAATCTCGATAGAAAAGAGAAATAAAACCGGACAAATTGATAGTCAATCGTATCTAAATTGAAAACTTTAATAGGATAAGTCCTGTGTATGAAGGTCGGTTGTTGGTATTTTCAATTCGATAGAGGAGAGGTCTCTGCGGCTCCATTAAAATACATGAATTGATCGCATGCTGAAATGAATCAAACGCATGTCAAAAACTTTATTTTTACCAAGTTGCAATGTTATACTTAAAAGACATATTACAGAACATAATACGCATAAAACTGCAGTGTTACGGTAAAAAATAGATGATCGATTACTCTTACAATTTTTATACAGTTCGACTACAGTTCCTTACACAATAATTTCTTACATAGCAACAATGATTAGCACCATTTCCTCTTAAAAAATTTACCTGGTACAAGAAAACAATATAGATTTCTTGTTCGTCTTTATTTATATTCATTCTTAAACTTTGATAACAGAAGAATCAAATTTTGTTTTCGATTTGGAGAAAAAATGAATAATATTTAGTGAATTGTAATGAGAATTCACTTAGTGGATTATGCATAAAATTTTCATAACATGTCTGACTTGTTATTATAGTGTAAAGGGTTAAATAAGTAAATGTATACCTCCGGTGCAACCTGCACATTTCGAAACACTGCCATGTGCAGAGCATAAGTAAATCCTATCAATATCTTGTCATGTTAACAATGTAATTAGCGTCTGATATTAAAAATACTACTTCTATTTTATGTCGTGTCATTATTTGTAAACAAAATTGGATTAATATGAAGTATATTTTAAGTGATATTTGATTTTTCAAAATTGAAATTAAACGATTTTTGCAATTGTCTAATTTTGAAAGTGGTGCAAGTCCATTTGCATCCCGTAGGTATACATCAGTTTAATAAAATACGCCTAAAACAAAATAACCAAATTACATATTGATAAAACAGTAGAAACGTTGCCAGACTTCATATAATTTGCCTAAATTTTTTAATTAACACATATGTTAACCTTTAATTGTTTCGAAACAAGAGAAAATGGACTTACACTACTTTCAAAATAAACGGTCCAAATGTAATTGTTGCAAAGTCACGTATTTAAAAACACGTTGTAAGCATGGCATGGACTATACAAGGCCAAAGCATCAAACTTTTTCGAATTTTCGAGTCGCCGTTCTTTTTGCGTTAGTACATCCCTTAGGTTGTTTCACATATTGTTAAGCGTCGATTACACGCAGTTAGTGTACTTGCTGCTCACGGATGGAATCACTCGCGGCTATTAAATCCGCTCAATGTAATCAATAGGGATAGTAAACTCGCCAGAGCTAGCAACCAAAGGGAGTCGGAGTCGATGGCTCTCTAGCCATTAAAATCGATCCGTGTAATATACATAAAGCGAGGAAACCGGCCGATGCACAAAACTCTGACGCAGAAAACAATCGGAATCGAACAAAACACCGAGCAAACGAGCAAGCGAGTTTCCTAGCTGCCAGTAGCCTATGCAGTTGATATTCATGATGGGTCGCAGGACTCGCGCTCGCTAACACGCAAATTCACTTGGGAGTCGGTCAATCAGTATTTTCGCTTATTGTTGCGGATAATCAAAATAAAATCGCAAGTTTCACTGAAAACCGTTAACGTCCAATTCAACGATGCAAATTATATTACGCAGTTTTCTATTTCGTTGGACTGTCGAATATCCATATTACAAAATTCCACAAAATGATAGCAATGAATCTAAGCAAATAAAGTTTATTGTAGTTGTTGCTTTTGCAAATTAAGAATTCTAAAAGCGTTCAGTTTAGGTGAATTTATGTGTTAATAGAAATTCTGGCAGACTTACAACAAGATTATTTAGCGTATTTTTATTAATGTCGCTCAAAGTTACAACAGTTGCAATGTGTAGCTTTTTTGTTCATTTTCGTATTATACCTGTGCAAAACTATCGAATTAATATTCCCGATAAATATTTCATGGGATTCAAAAGAGCGTGCGCGTCATTTTAAAAGTGAAATATTGTTTTCTAAAAGCCAGTGCGAAGTACGGACTGATTTATGAACTGAGACGTTGTCATGCATAAAAATTATATCATCGTTCTGATCTGTCCAATACGATTTCAAATGATTTTCTAAAGTATCTGTGTACCATTGTTCATTCTGCTCGGAATAAAAGCTACCAATTCTTTTGTAGAGTACGCGTATAAATTATAACTGACAGAATTTATGGTCGCTCTAGCAAAGAACTGTATGACCTTTTCCATGCGTGAGTTTCAAGCTTATAGTGCCGCTATTATTTCGCTGTCGCAGTGTTCAGTAATCTTAAAATACGTTTGTCAATTGCACTTTCAGATATGTTTCATTGTTTTGTCTATCTTTTTTATATTCACTAATAATCTAATGGAATTGAAAGTAGCGTGAATGTTTTCCGTTCATCTGGACGAGACAGCTTCGTCAGTTGTTTTGAATGCTTACGTTTCACCGCGATTATGGTTCTTAATGTCGCCTGCAATGTCATTTTTGAAACGACATCGGCCATCGCCTTTTCCCTGTCACAAAGTTCTTTTCTTCGTGACAGTTTTCTTCTTCGATTTTCTAAGCGACTCAATCGACATTTATCTATGTCAAGTAATACGTGCGAGGATAATATAAAAGAATAAATAATCACATTGTCAGCGTAATTATTCTATATAAATGTACAGGGTTTACAATGGGCTATTTATATTTTTCTATTTTTATAAAAATCGATATGAATTTTCTTTTCATCCTTCAAAATAATATTTGTTCATTTATTATACAGTAGTTTGTATTGTTTGTTTAATTAACGCTATATGGTGTAGGGTAAGTCATGTAAATTGTGCGCTTCAAATAACAAATTATGCGTTACATCGAAAATTGCTAAATACAAAAGTTGCATGTCTTCAAAGGAAGTCAATGATAATATATGCATCAAAATGTCCTGTTTTTATGGTGCGCATAATTTGAAAGTTATTTGAGGTCTGCTAATTGCGTGATTCACCCGGTATACAAATCAAAACTGGCCGCATAAACAAATGGCCGCAGATTTCCAAACTTTCTGAACTCACATCCTCCTCTTCAGTTCCGTTAGTTCAATCTCTCTTTAAGATACACGATCTTTATCATTAAAATTTCCAGGTGAAGTTCGGTGTATACTTTTTTCATCTGAAGAAGTTAGATTCGACGTAGAGGGCAGAGATAGGGGGAAACAGGGAGAGAGAAAGGGCGAGAGAGAGAGAGAGAGAGAGAGAGAGAGAGAGGGGGGGAGAGAGAGACAGGGAGTAAAATAATTAAAATCTGAAATTTTAATACACCTAGACCTCACTGAAGCCACGTTGACAAATCACGTCTTTTATGTACTAAGTATGAAACTAATGAAAATTCTGTGAATACTTCTGCTGTGTACACTATCATTTACTTTTCAAATTTACAACACGTGTGTTACAGATAAATAATTGTAGAATCTATATTCAACGCTAAAAATTTTATGCAGAAAATTCAAATTATTTATTTTAAGGAGGAGATTCAAATTATTTACTTTACGTAAGAAATTCAAATTTACGAGGTAGTCTGAAATAGTATGTAGAGTGATGATCATATACAAACAACATAAATCCTTTAAATTTACAACAAATAAATAATTTATAATAACTACAAAATTAATGGAGAAAATTAAAAAATTTTCAAGCAGATATGTAAAATTCCATGTACAAAATATATAAGTAGATTTTAATGTTCTTTCCCCCTATTTAGGGTAAATAAATATTTAATAAATATTTGCACAAATTACTTCTTATTAACATTTGCAAAATTATTTATGAAATTCTGTTGATCTCGAAACTCGTTAATCATAATTTTTCGTTTTAACATTGTAGAAACTAACTAGTAATAAATAAAATGCTAACAGATATTGTGCTTTAACAGAACAATCTTTGAACACGCATCCATCATGTGGGTAACGTGGTATAACACTTTTTATCGTATCAACATATATCAATGTCACAATGTAAATCGAAAACTACTTTTTGCGACCGCGCGATCGATTTGTTAGCTTGCGCTGTTTAAAATTCATAGTATCGATTGTATTTCTACCATTACGCGTTTTTTTCCCTCCGGTGTAAATACGCGCGTGGTCGGAATAGAATTTCGTTTAGGAAATATTGGCGGCCTCTATTTTTGTCGGCCGATAGAGCGTTTCGATTCGCTGAAATACGGCCGCGCCGAATTGTAATCGGGTTTTGTCCCCGGCATTTTACGCGCGATGAGATTACGCGCGCCATTTTGCGGAGGGACGCGAAATCTCTGGGACACGGCACACGTCGCGCTGCGATTTAAGTGGAGCTATGATCTTAACATTAGGGTGACCCATAAGTTTTTTCCGCGCTGCGCTATGAGTGACTCTAAGTGCCTGTATTTATATAAATATACAGGCTTATCTCTTAGCCGTTCGTGGCATCGGTTTCAGTCGTCCCAGAGCTCTTTCAAAGTACGTTTCGTTGGTGACAAAGTCTCTTTTAACATTTTTTCTGCGCCGTTCAATATGGAAAGCCAAAAGAGGCATTTGCGACATGTTATGCTTCATTGCTTTAAAAAAGGCAATAGTGCAAAGGACACTACAGACGAGATTTGCACCGTTTACGGGTGCGGTACTACGACTATTAGGACCGTCCGTAATTGGTTGAAAAAATTTAGAGCTGGCAATTTCGAGTTGAAAGATAAACACCGCAGCAGCCGCCCAAGAACGACGGATACGGACATTATCGAGACTGTGCTCATTGAAAATCTGCGATATAGTGTGCGCGAGATAGTGGATGCCACTAATATTCCCAAGACAACGGTACATAATCATTTAATCACGATGGGATATGCGAATCGATATGAAGTTTGGGTTTCACACCTATTGACGGAGACCGGCTTTATGAACCGCGTCTCTACGCGCGATTTGCTTCTCCAGCGACATGATAGGGATCCTTTCTTAACCCTCTTAGTACCGAACAACGATATATCGTTGTTGGTTATTACTGACAAGAAAGTTTTCTTAATATTTTTATTAAATAACAATTTCATTCCCTATTTCTTCTACCTTTTTGAACTTGTTATTTATCAGGCTTTTCAAAATTCTTGCAATTTCTTTCCGAAATTTTATCAAACTTCGTCAAACGGGTTTTAAACATTTCGCTTAGATACAGACTCTTTTGGCCGGTACTAAAAGGGTTAAAGAGGCTTGTCATTGGAAACGAGACTTGGATTTTATACCAAAATGTGCATCGAAAACGCACTTGATCTAAGGAAAATAAACCTTCAACTGTTGCAAAGCCTGGACTTCATCCGAAGAAGGTTCTTCTGTGCGTTAGGTGGGACTGGAAAGGTGTAGTGTACTATGAGCTCCTTCCTCAAGGTGCTACGATCAATGCTGACAAATATTGCAATCAACTGGATCAATTAAGGAGCCGCCATAGCAAAAAAAACGGCCAGAATTGGCGAACCGACGAGGCGTCGTTTTCTATCGCGACAAAGGAAGACAGCATGTTGCGTTGGCCGTAATGCAAAAATGATTACAGTTTTATTGGGACGTTCTACCTCATCCTCCTAGCTCCCCAGACCTCGCTACATGCGATTATTACGTGTTCCTCTCCTTAAAAAATTTTCTCCATGATAAATATTTCAAATCTATAAGCGAAATAAAAACGCACCTAGTTGAATATTTTGCAAATAAGCTTCAACAATTTTGGAAAGAGGGCATAATGAGGATTCCTGAGAGATGGAAGAAGGTTATAGAACAGAACGGTTCATATATAACATAACAGATCCACCTTAAACAACAAATATCCTGTATTCATTTCGTATCAAAGAAAGGGAAGAAACTTATGGGACACCCTAATATTTGACGGGAACGAGCTTTCTAACCCCATCGAGGTTAAGCACGTTGCGTATTGTTCGGAAGAAAGAAGGAAAAAGAACTCGGATCGAAAGGTTTCACTCGCAGGGAACGTTAAAATAAATGATAAATATTAAATGAACCTCTGTACTTTCAAATTTCGAGTTGCGAAAGAATTAGCATAAATAAACAAATTTATAAATATGCAGATCGTCGCCCTTCGGGTGGTCTCTCATTTAAATTTTGCGCGCTAATGACTTCGCTCGCCCTATACATCAATCATTCTAGTTGGGGGCGATTACGGGAGCGTATTGGAAATAATTCTGCAAGTTTCACTAAACGAGTTTCATCTAAATTGTCTCGAATAGCGAATGAAATTTTATTCGTAGAGTTTATTCGAGAAATATTACTCCAATGAAATTTTATTCGAAGAATTCATTTGATATAGCATTTGAATAAAACTTTATTCGTACAATACATTCGATATCTTGTATGGATAAAATTATATTCGAGACATTAATCGGATAAAATTATATTCGAGGCATTAATCGAATAAAATTTTATTTGAAAAATACGAAATGTTGTTCCAAGAATGCTCAATTCTATTATATTTCCGAACATATTGTTAGTACCTGTCGAACTGTCTAACTAACTATTTCAATTACAGAAAACATTGTTCCCTATAACAGTATAATTTCTAAGATTATAACTAGGCTGTGAATGTTTTTGCAAAATAGAAATTTTCCAAGATGGCTATAAGGAATGGAAATTAATTAAAAATAAATTGTTTTTTTCAATCATTTCAATAAACTGACACAGTTGTGTTTTTAGTTTATTATACATACATATGTAACACAATAATATGTTTTAATGTTATGTAAAGATAAAAAAGATGAAAAAAGATAAATAAATTCCTTTGGTGGTTGAAAGTAGACATACGACCGCAACGGGTAAAATAATTTGTTGGGCCATGGATGAGGTTATTGTTAATTTTAAAAGAAACATTAGAAAATTATTGCTACACGAATTGTTAAGTGGGAAGAAATTTATCTTACACCTTTTTCTAATAAAGTATGTTACAGGACAATTGTCGACAGTTGCACAGGAAAAGCATTTCTTTAAAAGAAATCAAACATGGATGGAACATACAAACGTAGTAAGTTTTCTGTTATTTTCAGTTTGATTTCGATGAATTATTTATCACAAGAGATTTCAATACCAGGAAATAAAATGTCCAGAAATGTGGAAACAGCCAATTCAATGGTTACTGTACCAGATAAAGATAACACTGCTGCACTAGAAGAAGATAAGATTGCTGAGCCAGAAGAAAATAAGGTTGCCGAACCAGAAAAAGAAACAATACCGCCAGCCCCTCAGAGAAATTTCATGCACTATTTTAACAGGTTTAGGTACTATCATTACTGTTTAGCAGAAAAAATCGATACCGCGATAGGCGTTATATGCGTTATGATAATAAAAGTATACTTTTACTTGACTGGTTTCGAACAGCAAGCCTTAGAACATGATGAGTCAACAGATAAAATGAATTGACTAGTACAGAAGAAGTTTGTTCGCCTGTCAACGTTTTCTAACGAATAAAACATGAAAAATAAATTCTTTTCGAATTTCTTACTTCGATCCTCTTAACGTGTTTACAGAATGTTTAAATTTTTACATTCGATCAAAGCATACCATCTTTTTCGATTTACAGTTTCGTGTTAAATTATTCTTAAAATTCAATAATGTTTGTTTCACGTTAATTTTATATTTTTCAACAATTTACATTTCTGTGTTAAATTACGTTCAATGCAATCTTTATACTTTTAAATGATATACATTTTTGTGTTAAATTGCAATTTAAATTCAACAATGTTGCTTCGATGCTAGTTTTATTCTAGTAAACGAATACAATTTTGTGTTGAATTATATTTGTAATATAACAGTGTTTGTTTCATATCAATTTTATATTTTAAATCACTTCGTAAAAGTTTTTATTCAAATACTTGAACTGTCAGATTTTATTCGGCACAAAAGTAGACATCTTCAGAACCAATAAACAAACGTGTGGTTGACACTATAGTGAACAATCATACACTGAAATTTAAGGTAACATACAGTACTTTCTTGCCGATGAGTCACCGTCAGAAATTCCATGTACGGAGTACTAGTAATACTAGCCTTTGAGAATCAGCGAGAACTTATTTAAGGACCTAATAATATTTCGATATAGCAATTGTAAGAAGGGTCAGATTTTGAACGAGATGCTGGCAAAGTCTACCCTATACCGCTAACATTGTACAGGGTTTTCCAATAGGGACGGGTCGATGTTGACAGTCTGTAGCGGTCATGTTATGTTGAATGCGTCGTTGAAATCTGTTTTTTACAATTCAGCCAAGTTACACGATTGAGCAGCACGTCCAAATGATAAAATTATATTATCAAAATAAGTGTTCGTTAGTGCAAACGTTGCGCGCGTTACGCCCATTTTATGGTAGACGGGGTGGCCCTTCAAAGTCGACCCTCCAACGTTTGGTGACCAAATTCGAGACGACGGGTTCGGTAAATGATCAGCCAACATTCGTACGTCAACGGAATGTCAGATCGGCCGAGAACATCGCCGCTGTCCGTGAAAGTATGCAAGAGAACCCGAGGCAGTCAATTCCTCGCCGTGCACAAGAACTTGGCCTTTCGCAGTCTTCAACTTGGCGAATTTTGCGTCTGGACTTGAGCCTGCACCCGTACAAGATCCAACTGACCCAGGAGCTTAAAGTTAATGACCACAAACAACGCCGTTTGTTCGCTGACTGGGCTACGAAGCGTTTGGAACAGGACCCCAATTTTAGTCGAAAAATCATCTTTAGCGACGAGGCGCATTTTTGGATGAATGGGTTCGTTAACAAGCAAAATTGCCGTATATGGGACAATTCCAACCCACACGAGATTCACCAGGTGGCAATGCATCCACAAAAAGTTACTGTTTGGTGCGGATTTTGTGCCGACGGTGTCATAAGCCCATACTTTTTTCAAAACGACGTTGGTGAGGCTGTTACCGTCAACGGCGAGCGTTACAGATCCATGATAACCAATTTCTTGTGGCCCAAATTGAATGATATGGACGTGAACAACATGTGGTTCCAGCAAGACGGCGCTACGTGCCACACAGCGAACGACACGATAGACATTCTGCATGAACGATTTGAAGGTATGGTTATCTCTCGCGGAGGTGACGTGAATTGGTCACCAAGATCCTGCGATTTGACCCTTCTAGACTTCTTCTTGTGGGGTTTTCTGAAGTCGCAGGTCTATACCAGTAAGCCACAATCAACCCACGCTCTCAAAGCCAACATAGTCCAGGCCATCTCTGAAATTCAGCCGGAGTTATGCGGCAGAGTTATTGATAATTATTGATATTGGTAATGGCATACTCGGGCCTCTCAAATAAAAAAAAAAATTCGTTAATACCTCATACACAGCCTATTTTATTCCATTTCAAAATCGACCCGCCCTTATTGGAAAACCCTGTATTTCCGTATGGAGGAAATCCTGAACGTCCTTGATAAATGTGTTCGACTTTTGCTCGGATTGAACCGTAATGGAGTGGAGCTCGTGTAATACTGGCGCGCTTCATTTGTATGTAATTTAAAGCACGGCCTCTTGTACTGTGCCGTATCTAGAGGACTTAAGATATTCACGAGCCGATCGTAAAAGATGCAGTCCAATCTCCGTGAGGTATAGTACTATGTAATGGAAACCCTTTTGAGAAACTTCCTACCACGTAGCGATCCGGCAAAAGTCATTTTGCATGACCAGCCGTTGAGGTTGTCTCGAATGTTTACTGCGAGAATTTGCACCTATTATTCTGCTTCCCCCCCCCCCCCCAGCTTTCTTCATTTCTGAAAGGAAATGAACACGAGAAAGGTTACAATTCCTTCTCCTCCCGCTTCCCTTCTCTAACGTCGCGCAAATATTTCGATGTGGACTTCTTCAAACTGATGAGTATCATACGATCCGTTTAAAGCAAAAGTTATGTCAGTCGATTTTTTGCTAGCTTGATTTACTGTTATTAAATCATATTTAATTTAATAATTTATTTCATCTTTTTATTATTTTAAGTTAAAACTTGTAAGTGGCTCAAGTAAAAGAGTTGCAGCTACTTTTTATGTTATTCCATTTTTAAAAATTTTCAATTTATCCTTTAATGTTCAGAAATTAACTTTTTTGATTTACATTGATTTACACAATTTTTACTTTTACTAGCTTAAGAGTTCTCAACAGATGTCATCGAAAGAGTGAAGATAGATGACGTATGTGTGAAGAAAATATAAAAGCCAGATATTTTCGTATAACGATATCAGATCTCTTTTGATACAACGTGTAGTGTCACAATGCATAGTGGTGCAACGCTTAGTATTACAACATTTACTACTATAAGGGATAGTTTTACAACGCTTAGTATTACAACGTTTACTACTATAAGGAATAGTATCACAACGCTTAGTACTATAAGGCGTAGTATCATAACGTTTAGGACTTCAAGACGTAGCATCACAATGCGTACTAGTACAAAGCTTAGTATCACAATCCATAGTATTAAAACGTGTAATATCACAATCCATAATATTAAAACGTGTAATATCACAATCCATACTATTAACACGTGTAGTATCACAACACGTAGTATTACAACGCTTAGTACTAAAATTTCTAGTATCACAAAGCGTAGTATTACAACAATTATGACATCTTGCAATAGCACAGAGTCTACAATTGCGGGTAAAATTCAAAGGATAACGACGCGCATGAGAAAAACCGTAAGATGTATCTTAAAATACAGATTTAACATCGACGCTTAATATCTGTATGTACTTCACTGTACATTTTACAACAGTTTTACGTTCTGATTTAAAAAGCGTAAAAAAATGTTTATTGTTGTCGGACAATATAACGGACGATAAAACGGAACTGTATCCACGTAACCATGTTACGAAGTCATTGTATCAACAGTAGACATATGCATTTTATGTTCGGTGTTATGGCAGAGTTATCGATGCATGCATTATATCACGGATTGGAGCATTTTTCTTCTACTTCGAACGCCAGATTCCTGGCGATTGTTCCATTTCGATGTCTCTAAACAGTTATCCGAATTTTAACTTCCGAAGTTCCTATCAAATGTTGTTGTTTTTATGTTAACAAAGTTAAAATACGTGGATTTTTTAAATCGTTCATTCCCATTAATTGCAATGCACGAAAACTATTTTTTGGACACCGTTTAGTAAACTATCTTTTTTAACATCTCAAAAAGAAGAATTTTAGTTATTTCAATTTTCATTTTTAAATGAAAAAAATAATTATATAATCTATAATTTCGTGAATTCTATAAGCTCGTATAATTTCGTGAATCACCATAATTTATGGAGAATTAATTATTTTCAGTGTACCCGTGATTCAATGCTACTTGAATCTCTTATTAATAAAACATCGTAATTATAGGGTGCAAACTATTTCTTGAGATCCGACGGTTTTGAAAATTGTATACTTACGAAGTACCATTATCGGTCGCCATATTATTTTCTACGTGTGCGCGTACCGTCAGCTGAATTCCTAGCCATTCAATCGTGGAATCGGAATTATTCAAATCATAGTAGATTTCCGTTCATTTCTGCCATTTCAAATTCAGAGCGAACAGATAAATACATGCAGATACGTCCATTATATTTATTGAAGTATGTAATGTTACGTGGATAATAAAGTGACTGTTGTGAACGTCAACGAAACTAATTACTAAGGATAACAGTCCGATAGGTGTTAAACCAACTACACCTTAGTCTCGATTACGGGCTCGAATAATTTTATTCGAGCGTTCCTTCAGCTTTTTTTACGATCACTCGACTGCGGATCTTTGTGCTAAATAAAAATCTGCGTTTATTGCAAGTAATTAGAATCGCTTTATAATTCCATCCTTTCTTTAGTCATATTTGTAGATCGAAAGTAACCTATTCATGTTTTTCTATTCATTTTAATTTTTCCAATTATTATTATTATTATTATTATATAGTGTTAATAATTATATGATACACATAAACAAAATTTAAGAAGACATCATTTTTGTCGATTTCGACATCAGAAATAATATGTAAAATGGAAACACTTTCTCCAAACTTTTCCTCTTCCGTCACATCCAAAAATATTAACACGTTCGTCGCCGACAATTAGACACTAAAATCCCCACATAATTAAAGCAATTTAACCCCTTGCCGTACTTTGATAAGTCTGACTCGTCATTATGATTTCTAACAATAACCTGTTAAGCAAGGATGTTATTTCGTCTTTTTAAGTCGAAATAAAATTCTGTCTTTTTGCCACTAATATTAATAAGCGCTAAAGTAATTGTAAGCACACTATAAACATTAATTTTATTTCTCCTCTAAGAAATTATTTCAATCGAAAATTATTTAATCATTGTAACTGCGAAGATAAAAGCACTGCAAGGGGTTAATTAATTAAAATAAAACTAAAAAGTTCACATTTATCATAGAGGATGACATTAGAACTCTTTCGCATTCGAAAAATCATAGTCGAATTCATTTTGCTCGAATATATTGCAATAAAAAGAAATTTTCAAAATTGGTCAGAAATTAGATTAAAATAAGATAATAAAAAGTTTATTGCAAAATTTTACATGCATCCCTTGATTTCAACAGATTTCTCTAATAAGCATTGAGGGTACGAATGCTTATGGGACCGACTGTATATTCGTCGTTGCTTATACGGCTGGTCCACGACTGGATTGGACTAAACGTATTGCGGAATACGTACACGCGTACCCTTTATTCATAGCGGCCGGGGACAGCTGCGAAGGATAACAAAAATCACAAGTTGACAAACACCGGCCGGCCGAATTGGAACGATGGAGAAACGATGACCGTTCGATACATCCATCAGGAAACGTTTTTAGAATCGGATTTACGGGGCTCGGTCTCTGCGGCCGGTATGAAAATTTCAGCGCAGCCGACGGCGCTGCAGGTGCAACCCTACGCTCGATAATTTATCAGGATCATTCTGAGGGTGGTGCTGGCCGGCTAGAATAGGGCGCCGCCGAATTTATGATAACGATAACATTGAATAATTCGCGGAAACGATTGATCGCGCGCGTTCACGGCAAGAGACCGGTCAGCCGTGACACGCTTTCGCCGGAGCTGTCAAGCATGCGCCACGTCAAATTCTGACGAGTAATAAGTAAAAGGTGTCGCTATTCCCTGCTGAATTAATATGCTGCGCTGCTTGCGATGCTTAGTCTACAGGGTAAAGTATAAAATTTAAATAATTCAAATGGTAAAGTATTAACGAAAGAACGTAGATTCTAACATTACGAACAAAAGTTAATTAATACTCAATTGTCAATAAATGAAAATGGCAAGTGTTGTTAAAACAAATTATATTCTATAAGTAATTAAAATCACTTAACGTTTTTCAAGCAGACTTATATATTTTTTATATGTCAATTCATGTATCTTTGTATTATTTTTAAGAAAGATGTTAGGATTAATATTTGTATATTTCCTAAACAAGTCTTTTTGCTTAAATTTATTCGAAATCTTTGACAAAGTACAGAAATCATTTCAAAATTCGAGGAGACGCAACTGCATTGCGTCGCATTTACTGACATGTTCCTTTTTTTCCTGTGCAATGATAGCTGTAATCACAGTAAAATCCTGTGAGCAGAGATTTAACTTAACTTCAAATTTTAAATCAATTCCACATCACCTTAATTATTACATTAATCCGACTGAATTTAATTATGAGCGATAATGTACATTGAATTCTTCCTTTGATAAGAACAAGCGAATTTCGGAATCGATACATACGTATAAATGCTCTGAAACAAAAGCACTTTGATAATATTTTAATGAAAGCCTTCGGTTTCGTAAATCTAAATGATATGATTCATTTGTAATATACACATAAAATTTTATCTTCTTCAAATATTAATTATATTTGAAAATGTCGTCCCCTGCGTAGGTTTCTGCTCTCAAAAATTCGTTTGTAAATAATTTTTTGTATTATAGATAAACTCTTTAACAGGTCTTATTTATCGTTTTACAAATCAAATTCAACCTTTTGAGAATTTAATTCTTTCCAACAATTGTTTCTCAAATTTAATTCAATTTTTAAATTTAATATAAGCTTATATACTTACTTATAAAATAATATCATTTTCCTTATAAACAATTAATATGCAATAACTATTTATAAAACTCAATTCGATTTTTATATTTGATATTAATTTCATTACTAATAAATGAATTTCGCTTGAAAATTATTCCTTCATTTCTTGTGTTCCCTGATTGAATATGTCATTATTATAATATGTCAGTATATGTGTAATTTATTTATCATGTATCAGTGATGCACCATACTATATATATATATCGTTATTTAATCGAAAGAAAGGTATAAAACCGGGAGCGCAAAATTTATCCGCGATTCCAGCTCGTTCGACGCTCCTGCCGTTTAATTAATTAAACATCTCCGCGCACGGCTCGGATCATTCTTGTTTTATTATAATAGGTTAATATTTTGTAGACGAGAACGCGCGGGATTTTAAACGATTATTTGTTCTCCCCGATCCCGCGTTACGGAATAAAATTAATGTTGTCGCCCAGTACTAACTCTTTCCTGGCTGTGACCGCAATTAAAATGCGTTTCCATGATGTTGCTAAATGTAATTGCCCGCCGGAGAATCGGAAATTTTAATGAGATTATCGAACTTGTGCGATGAGAGAGCCTTGTAATTTTTATCTGCGTTTCAACTGGTCCTCCATACAGATATTTTTCTTGAAATCATACCGATGGAAAGTAATCAGCACGACATTTGTATGCATTGCATGTACGATCTAAATATAGTGCTCGGCATGTTTGTAATTGGTAGTCGTTAACCCTTTATACTAGAATTTCTGTCACAGCTGTAATAATTAGCACGTTCTCGTCTGTAATAATTTCCTTAATAAAGTCAGAGACATTTTTGTTTCTTCAATATTTTTATTTCCCTTCATTCCTGTATCTTAATCACAAAATAACCAAATCTTATTTTGATTCAGAAGAAATGGATAGCATTCATATTTAGTAGACTATTTAAAAAATATTCATTATTCATCGTTCGTCGCCCACAATTAGACACTAAAATCCCTACATAATTAAAGCAATTTAATTAATTAAAATAAAACGAAAAAGTTAACATTCGAAATTCGCAGTCGAACTCATTTTGCTCGAATATATTGCAATAAAAAGAAATTTTCAAAATTGGTCAGAAATTAGTGTCACCCAGATATGGGAGACGCGACGATGTACGGGTTAAGTATATTATTCTCGTATGTATAAAATCCGCTAAACTAAATCATAATATGAGTTCAAGTAAAAAGGATCAAATCCTTTTCCTAAAAAGTTAACAATTCATCTTCTTTAAGTTATATAAATTTCTCCCTCTTGCGTAAGAATATTTAGAAAATAAAATCTAAGACGGTTTGCTCAACCTTTCTATTTTATTTTCGTTGAATCGAATTCAGATCGTTCGCGCGCGATTATAATGTATAGATAATTATTCCGAGGTCCCGTAATTTCGGAAATCTGCGGCTTCGTTGAATCCAATGGAATATACACGTGTTACCCTTTCCAATCAGAATTTCCAAAATATCGTTGCAGGAGAAGTGTGGTAAATACAAGCTTTACACAACGGTCGGAATCTATTAGCGGAAGTTGTTATTAAACCCCTTGGGGCAAGCAATCTCGTCTAAACGGCAACCACATATGTTCCCTTTTGCGAGCTCACTACAGCGTGGCCCCCAAGACTTACAATAAGATCTTACGCGCAGAAACAAAACGATTGACACAACCGCAGCGCACACTGTTAAATTGCGTCTAAGATTCTGCGCTCCGGAAATTCTGTGAGCCATGATTTATAGAATAGAATAAAATTACCTATATATTATGCATTATTTTTATAACGGAATAGAATTCACTTCGAGTACTCAATGTTTTCCAAAGATTTTTTTCAAACAGAAATACGTTCATTTTCGTTATTATTACGGTTTGATAAAATAATAGTGATAAAATAATAATTAATAGCTATTATATTAAAACTAATGAGAGTCTTTCTTTCTTTACAATTAGATAATAAAAATATGTACCTTTATAACAAAGTTAGCCATTATTCCAATTGCATCGAGTAAATATTTCCCTAAAATAATAACTTGAATAAATTCTGTTTAGTCGGATATTTTATTCCAATAACGATTATTCATTTTCTGTAACAAAATATTTTATCTATTTATTCCCGAATGAACTATTCGAATAGAGATCGTAAAATTATTCAAATAATAATGCTACTAATTGTTGATCGTTTCTTTTAAAATTGCAACTATTTAACCCTTAGCACTCGGCGCCATCATGGATGTTACATACCAGCGCTTATAAACAATTATATTATTATATAGTATACGATATATATGTACATATATATGTATATGTATATATAATATTGTTATAATAATATTCGATTTATATGAATTTGTAGACCCCTGAATGAATTTATGTCCCCTGAGAGAAAACAACTAAGTGCAAAGGGTTAATTTTGCTACAGACATAGCAAAGATTCTACAGCGTAGAATCCTCCTTTATTTACACTCTTATTCTGATCCGAAATACATATATGAAGCACTTGTAATTGTTTAAGTGGAACGTTTTGTATTCTCCGGCGCAAATTAACGATTGCATTCGAAACGACGAAGGCAAATCTAGTTCTATTGTAGGCACGCCGCTAACAGAGATACTACGCGATGCACGTCAGACTCGAACTTAATGGCGGTGTCACGTAACCGTGAGTTATAAAAAGAACTATACAGAGCCGCGACAGTATTGTATTTACTCGGTCTGACACGACGTTATACGATAACATATGACTTTGCATGCTATCATAGTAATGTGACCACGTTGTGTTCAAAAATCGCCGCGTTGGCCGCGGTTTGCATTTATGACAAGTTATAAAACATTGTTATATGTGAAAACTTGAGTAACGTTGTTTGTGCTACGTATATCTAGCTGGTCTATGACACGTAGCAGTCGATAACGTTGGATCGCACTCGGTTCCGAAATAATGAACAGTGGTTTATCAGTTTTGTTAAAGCTTCGTCCATTGTCATTCTCTCACGCGGTGATTTATTGAAAGTATATTATTTAAAATATGTACAAAAATCGTAGAAGAAATTTCGGATTATTTCAGTAACAAAATTAGTTCAATCAGCGAAGAAGATGCAATTGAAATGTATGTTTAACGAAAACTTATTACTAGTTGATTTTGATCTGAATGCCTTCCCTTAACCTCTTAGGCACGACGCGCCATCATGGCGGCTTTCGCGGATGTTTCGTGTTTTACTCAATTGTATTTTTAGTTATTAAAGTAAACGATTAAAGTGTATATAATAAGTAATATAATAATATAAAGTATAATATAAAATGTAAAAGATTGTATATTAAGAAAAATGGTAATTTAGTCATGAAAAATTTCATTCGCGTAAAATCCTTGCGTGCCCAAGAGGTTAAGCTTGATTATTTAAAGGTCCGGATTACCGTAGGATATTTTATTTCGAATAAAGTTGTTACCCCAGATATAGTAATTTCATTCAAATTCGTTCAACTGTGCGTTACTGTGGCTTTTCCTTGGTTGCCACAAATCTCGAAGTTGCGTATACAACGCAGAATAGTTCGTTCCCCCATTTCCGCCTCCAAACACTTTTCGCATAGTTCTAGCGAATTACGTCAGCGTGCACAGCAACCGGGGAGTGCGATTTAAATAGTTCGAAGGGTTTCTCTGACGGAAAAATTCAATAGCAAACCATTTGTTACATTTTTTCTTGACACGCTCGTAATATAAAGAATTTTTTGCATTTTCTTCGTTTCTTCTTCGCTTAATGACATTGTATTGTGCTTTTGAAATTTCTTAACAATGTTTTATTTACAACTTCTAATTGAAATTCATATTGACGATATTCAATATTCTCATAAAAAAGAAATAGTTTTTATTTCTGGTTCTTCAAAGGAACAATGTAAATTCTAATTACGATTCATATTAATGCTATTAACAATATTATCCCGTTTCCATTAAATCTATTTATTTATTCCGTTCCTTAACACGTTGACGACGGCTTGACCCACCGGTGGGTCATGCGTGTCAGACCCGTGGGCTGCGTACATAATTTGTTTATTTTGCTCGCATTTCAGAAAATAGATACTACAAAATAGGTTCATGTTATTCTATCTGAACATTATAAACAGATATTCAATAGTAAAAACATAGAAATTCAATATTATAAACTTAACATAATTATTTAATTTTTGTAAATTTCGGGCGCCGACTCACGGAGAAGATCGTGAATATCGGCGCCGGCGTCAACCTGTTAAAGGAACCACGTACATTCTACAATAATTAGGTTTTAGATCGACGATACCAAAAATATTCATCCATTTCCAACTCAAATATTTGTATTTTTAATTAAATATATGTATGACCTAATTTCTTAGAAGAATAATATAAATTTAGTTCAGTGTCATGTTAAGAATATCTACTACATTATTCACTTTCCAATCAATATAAATGTTTTTAGGTTTGATTTTTTTTTTAAAGATACGATGTGACTTTTAATTAAATTTAGTACTGAGAATATTCATTACCCTTTATACATTTCAATTGATGTAAGCATCTTTATTTATTTTTTTTTAAACAAACGATGGAATTTCTAATTAAAGACAATGGTACTATCCATTATATCGATTTCGTTTCAATTGCTATAATTAATATTACTCCTATCATGCATTATGTTGTCATTTCCGTATCAATCGATTTAATTATATATTGAGTTACACGAGTTTATAATTTCAAAGATTTGAAGTTTTTAAATGAACACCCCACATAATAAAAGGTATAATAAAGCAAACTGTTAATAATAAAACTGATATAATAAAACCGTGTATAATAAACCGAAAACCCCGTATAATAAAATATACGGGGTAAATAAATAATATCTAGGCCCTCAGACGAGTAATAAAAAACTTGTCCTGTGTAAAAACTAAGTCAGCGTTAACCCGCCGTGTGACTGCTGTGTCGATTGCGCTGTCCAAGGTTCAAAGGTTCAAAGGATTCTATGCGGTTAAACGTTCGTCATCGGTTTGACCGGTGAAAAGTCATCGTTCAAAATGACAGCCGAGAGAGGCGGATCGCTCAGGGTCGCGGAGGACCGGTCCGTTGATTTTTCAGATCGGTTTAATGGCTAAATTTTTCCCCCGAGCGATTTTTGCGACGCCAACCATTGCGGACAGCTTCGACTTTTCTACGAGCGCATCCCGGGTAGGTAATCTTTTCCGGCACGTCGAGCGTTTGCAGGCTAGCTCTCGAATTGAACTGGGAGTTACGCGCCCCCAATTAAATTTCTCCATTGGTCCGCCAGTGTGATTCGAAATCGATACTACGTACCTCGAGCGACATCGTGTAATAATGTCGATGAGCTGACTCGTCGAGTACGGACACGCGAAAAAAAAGGGCGCTTCTCTATCGGTCTGGAAAATCTTTTCTGTCTCGTGTTAAATGGAAATGCTGTTAAGTATTAACACTCCCAGCACCGGCGGTTGGCCATTCACGCACAGCCATAGGTCCGGTTCAGATAGACTCATAACCTAATTTATACAAACATTTTGAAGCAAAATTTTGTTGTTACTATCATGATAATCGTCATCATCATCATTAGTATTACTGTTATACTACCGTACTTATTTTACATGTTCATTACATTTTCTATATCTGTTTCTGTATTTTTTGTTATTGCTCTAGCATAAACAAATGGCAGGCGGCATCATGTGCAGCTATGTATAATAAGGGTTGCATCTCTAATTTACTTGATCATTAATGACATGTATAAGTAATAATACTAATTCCGTAGATCTATACTCATTAGTTGCGAGTTCCTGAAACTTTCTAAAATGGTGGATGTCGAATCAATTACAATTGGTAAAACAGTCAATCTAAACAATCTAATAGTAATGCACAGTGTCCGTTTGAAGTTCTTAGCAGATTTACAACGACGGGTCGTGTACTTAAGGATGCCCCGTTGTCTCGGTTCTTAAGGGAGAGGCATTGAAGTCGCCTCTGTTATTCGTAACATTTAAAGAGTTTCGTCGGTGGGACAAGATATTCCGCGGGTAAATTAATAATGTTAAGGAAATTGCAACATTTACGTTTTCCACGATAATACCTTTATGCGACTACCATTCTCCTCTCAGAATGAATGTCTCTCGTTGGAGGATGATGCAACTCTGTTGGTCGGTCCTATTACTAATTTAACTTCCGACGGTACGCCAGCGGCAAAGTTAAATCGAACCTGAATGAAGGTCTTCGCCGTGTTTCTGCCGCAACGACGGGAATTCCAGTCAGATCGTTAAAATGAAAATCGCGGGCTTCGCTTCGAGCACAACAAAAAAAATTCCCACCGACAAGTGCTTATAGTATCGATCCCCGTTGCAATCTAGACATCTTCGTCAGAGATATAGGGTACACGCAGGATGCGAGGAGCACAATCGCTACGAACGAAGTAAAACGACAGTGAAAGATCATTCTGCTTCTCTATTTGGTGTCATTGGAAAGGTCAACCATCGGACTATATGTACCATTAACCTGCATCAACTTTATGTCTATTTTTTAAATTTCCTGACGCGTATATTTTTTTACATAATATAAAATATAATCTTGATAAATATTTTTGTTACGAAAAATCATGTACATAACAGTATAAGTGCACGCAATGTGAAACTTTGCAATTTTTTGTTCGAGACGATTCAGAATATGAAAATTATTAGTGGCCGAAGAAAGTATTGCAACCTTAATTAACAATGAAAGAATCCAAACGAATCGCATCAAAAATATTGTCAGCTATCTAAAATTCAAACTTGGCATGACCTCCGGTGCTCGTTAACTGGATGAAAAAGTTTTGGCACTAGTCTCTCGTAAATCAATGACGCTAATGCCTGAATTACGGCGGTCTCGACTTGTTGGATGTTAATGCAACGGTTGTTACAATATATATATGCAATAGAAGTGCAGCGAACCGCTTACGGAGAACTTAACCCGTACTGTTTTCGATTTGCATGCATATACAAGTATCCCTTTACCATGTTCATTTTCACCTCGTATTCTTGCGTCATTAGTCATGCGCATACGACTGAAAAATTCAGACGATTATTATTAAATTTTACAAATTGTCGCTTCTGTTATTTATGGTGTATTGTTAATTAATGATGGAATATATCGAGATAAATATAAAAATATAATTTAACATCACCCTAAATTCACCCTTTAAAAAGAATTAAATTCCTTTATGTAAATTTGGTTGTAATAAAATTCATATCTAACTTATACATCGAACGACATTTTATAAATAATTAATGAAGATTAGTGAAGATTAATTCTTTGTAATGAAATTTTTATCATTTTATAAATGACTACATAAATTCATGTTAAATATAAAAATTTCAAAAAAAATGATCTATTTGCATTTGTGAAAGTCTTAATTTTATTTGTAGAAAGCTGAAGTTGATTTGAACATTTCGATTTGAATATGATATATAGAAAAGAATTACCTTCGAATGCAAAAGGGAAAATATGATCTACAAAAGAATTAATTTTAAGTAGAAAATATGCATTACAGTTCTCGATAAATGTCATCGATATTTCTTTGTTTCAGCACTTTGAATAAACCTTTTGCACTGAAAAGACCGTGATGAAGCAACGTTTCATATGTAAACAATCCTTTATATTCTTCGTTATCGTGCTTGTCCATCTCATCGGAAATATTATACGCCAGTTGTTTAAAATTGTTTATTCAATAGTAATCTTTGCTGAACGCAAAGCAGTATTTTCATACAACACAATCCGAAAAGTTTTTCACCAGAGCAATTTAGTGTTTCGATAAATCCCGAGGATTTTGTTTGGAGGGTAAAAAATTTCTCGGAAAATCCATTTGTCAATGCACGGGGATCAATCTAGTCGGCATGGTTCACCATTCTTTGATTCTCACCTAGCTCTGGTTGATCCGTCAAGAGCTGGGAAAGTCGTTCCCTCGCGGTTGCAAGAATTTAATCCAAATTGAAGAATAATATCATCAGATAATCCTGACCCGAGGAACGGGATTCGCCGAAAGAAGGCCGCGGGAACGTCGACAGGAAATCAAAGCGGTTCGAGATTTAAATATTTCGCACGGCTGGTAGACGTTTCGTGCTCGAAGAGAAGCTAATGTAAGAAGCAACGTTCGTTCCAGTTTTGATTTCGATCGTTTCTTCGGCTACGGTAGCACCTCGATTATGCGAACGACCGACATGATGATACACGCAGCCATTAGGCCGGCCCGATCATACATACAGTCAGTCCCATAAGTATTCGTATCGTCATTGATTATAAGAGAAATCTCTTGAACTCAAAGGATGCATGTTGCATCCATATTGCAATTAACATTGTGAATTACGCGACTTCGATATTAACAAATTGAAATCATTTTTGTGGTATTCCAAGTTTCCTGTTTCCCATGTTCAATTTTAACAAATAAATAATTGATTTGTTTTGAATAAATAATTGAACTGAATTGATTGATTTTAAATAAAAAGAAAACTGAATGCGTTTTATTGTACAAATATAAAGTTAATTGTGCTTGCAAAAAAAAAAGCACAGTAATTGGCTTCCCCATAGAGCAACTGTCTCCACTACTCTATTATATTTTCGTTTAATTCATTCGCAATAAAGTGTACTCTCTACATTTTTCATTTCCGCATTGATGCGAAATCACGTTTGCGCAGTTTCATATGGAAAAAGAGCCTCGCCACGAAAATACTAACAACGGCTCCTCCAGTATCGGGGAGCGTAACGATCGAAACTGAATTGCAGAAACGACTTTTTGTACAAATTTTACGGGAACGAGGAATAACGATTTACTCCCCCAAACTATTCCGCCGGTATACTTGCATCGATTCTACGGATAAAGAAATAAATTACGCTGCTACGATCGCGACGCGTTTAAATCAAAACGGGATGTTACATGTTTTTATGTTGCTGTTATATAAACAATTATTATTTGCATCGTAACTGCCTTTACAACGTGAAAAAAGTTAAATAAAGCACAATCTAACTTGTGCAATCACAATTGTTAATTACTCGATTCTCATACACTATTTGACTTAAATAATCGAGTGTACAATATGCAATACTTTAATCGGTAATGTTTCACGGAATTTCGTGGATTTTTCCTGTAAATCTTGAATCTTTTCTATCTAGAAAAAAAGTACACGGAAGTCATCTGTTTTATCAGTCTGCTAAGACGACGCTGATTAATGTGTAAAATCTGGTGGTTTTAAAAACAATTTTTCTTAGTCACCCGCTTGATTTGATTCCTTGTAGTTATTTCTTGTTTTGTAAACCTCAATTTCCATAAAACACACTATCCTAACTATACTTACTATAAATAAGATAGCAATTTGTTTTTATACATTAAACTGTTAGCAATGTCCTAAACTATTATTTAGTATAATAGTGAGACACGTTTTGAATGTTTACGATAATAATATCAAATAAAATATGTGCTAAACATACGAAACGCTAGATTCATATATTTCATATATTTCTAATAATAGAAAATAGAAAATATACAAATACGATATTTTGCCAAGTTTTCGTCTAGATATCAATAACAGTGTAGAAGTTGCTTTCTAATGCTTGGAATTAGCAGTGCTATAAATAGCAAAATTTTAGAGCTTATCGAATTCGTTTTCATAATTTGTGTATATATGCTACAGATTAATTAATACATTAACTGAAATTTTGTGAAATTATGACTCGCGGCATTTTCCCTCATAGTCACAGAATTATGCACACTACTGTACGTACCTATTGTTCTATTAATGCATCGTACGTTGTTCAATTTTATGGCAATTTTAATCGTATACTGGCGAAGTTAAAATCTCAGTCAATTACCTAAAATGATTTGAACACCTCTCTTACAATTATATGAAATCTTATAAGTAAAAGCATTTTTTGGTAGATTGTTTAACGTTGAAAAATATGCAAACCCCTTTCGACAATTTGATATTTGCTAAATTAAATATCAGGTTATGTAAGATTTATGAAATATTATTGGATTATGAAATATGAAATATTAATGATGAAATATTAGCATTATTTAATAATCAAATGATGTAAAACAAGCAAAAATTGATTTATTGAAGAATCAAATGATATATGAAAAATGGGAGGCGATTAAAATCGTTACGCGCGTGTGAAAATATTCTGTGTGAGATTAATATAGAAAGTGTTTAGTGCTTAATACCATATTTAATAAGTTACTAAGAAATTATTATCGATAATTACCTGATAAACCCAGAAATCATTGTTGCAGTTTTAACCCTTTGCACTCGAAGCCATTTTAAACTTAGATCAGAAATTGCTATTTTTACCAGCTGTAGTATATGTTAGAGTTGATGCGTGATTATATATATATTTGGCTGAATAAGAAATAACGTATTGTATTTAATTATGTAACGCGATGTGTTTGTACAACATAACGAAGGATGCGATCAGATCGGTCAACAAGACAACATCGTATAGTCGATAAACAAAAACGGCGCAACCGCTCGATAAATGTTTATATACAATTATGATTAGGCGCGAATTACAAACTATAATTCTAACACCTCCTCTTAATACGCGCCTTATGAACATTATTTACACATTGGTTATATCTTTTAAACCTATAGCATCTATACAAAAATAATGTTTGTCTTTAGTCATTGGTTTCGTCAATACATCAGCTGGCATTCGGTCGGTCGGTAAATAGTCTACAGAAAAAGTATCTCTCTTTAAAATATCACGCAAAAAGTGAAACCTAATATCAATATGTTTTGTTCTCGGATGGACTATTGGATTTTTCGCCAGCAACTGCGCTCCAATATTGTCTCCATAAACGTTCATCTTTGCGAATTCCTCCAAACCGATTTCTTTTAGAATCTCTTGCAGATAGAGTCCTCCCTTCACAGCCTCGGTCAGCGCCATGTATTCAGCTTCGGTGGTAGACAACGCCACAGTGCGTTGTTTTTGTGACTTCCAGGTTACAGGACCTTGAGAAAACTGGATCACATACCCAGTGTATGATCTCCTGTCCACCTGGCACCTTCCCCAATCGGCATCTACATATACGGATGCACCCTCATCCGAATTCCTAAAAACAATCCCATAATTAATTGTGCCTTTTAAATATCTCAAGACCCTTTTCGCTGCTGCCCAATGCTCGTTCCCATAACAGTCATTAAACTGTGCAAGGGCACTAACAGCATGTGCAATATCTGGTCTTGTAGCAACCGCCAAATACATGAGTGCACCAATTAGTTCGCGATATGGCCTCCTCTGACTTCCATCAACCTTCACTTTTTTAAAAACAGTATTTTTATCCATTGGTGTGGTAACAGGATTACAGTCAGCTAAACCGTATCTCTCGAGAAGATCCATTATGTATTTCCTTTGTGACATACAAATCTTCTGTGTATCCTGCCGAATTTCAATTCCCAAACAATAATTTACTTTACCAAGATCCTTAATTTCAAATTCCTTTGCCAGCTCTTCTTTAACTTTTTTTATCCACCCATGATTACTAGATAAAATTAACATGTCATCTACATATACAACAATATATAATCTATCTTTTCCCTGCTTTCCGTGATATAAACAAGGATCTGCCGATGTCGCTTTCAATCCCAAACTTCTTAACTTTTGGCTAAGTTTTTCGTGCCATTGTCTTCCTGCTTGGCGTAATCCGTAGATTGCCTTCGTCAGTAGACACACTCCATCATTGCAGCGATTAATTTGTTTTAATAAATTTCGTGCAGTCTCTTTTATCCGCGTGGCTTCCTCCTTATCTTCTGAAATTTCTTCTAAGCAATTCTTCAATTGATCGGGCATTTCCATAAATATTTCCTCTTGAAGGTTCCCATTCAAATATGCCCCAGTCACATCAATCTGTTCTATGGTCATATTCATTTTGACTGCTAAAGCCAGCAATAATCGGATTGTCTCCAACCTAGCTACAGGAGCAAACGTTTCATAAAAGTCTATTCCTGGACGTTGTGCGAATCCTCTCGCCACAACTCTGGCCTTGCGTTTATCCAACGATCCATCTGCTTTATACTTATTTGTAAGGACCGTTCTTGAATCTATTACCTTCTTATTTTGTGGCCTTTCCACAATTTTAAAAGTATTATTTCTTATTAAATTATTTATCTCGGTTTTTATGGCGTGTTTCCATTCTAATTCATTTTCCCCATTTAAAGCGTCTCTTACCGATATTTCGGCTATTCCAGCAACCTGTGAAACTAAATTATCTTCTTGGTCTTCGTGATCTTGAATTCCATATAATTGACCTCGGCCTCTGTTCCTTCAGTATCCACCGACGCATTTTCACTTCCGTCCCTTTCTGCAGTACCTTCTTCTACATTGGTTTCCATTGTTCGCATTTTGTATAATTTTCTGGGACGTCCTCTTCTTCCTGTACGAATTATTCTTGGTCTTCCCGGGGCTCGGCATTGGCGTTGATCTGTTTCTGTTTCTATTGGTTCTTCTCGCTCTTCTTCTTCTACATTTGGTGTTTCGGGAACCTCTACAACCGAACTACCTGTCCGCACCTGTCTTTCGGTACTATTTGGCATCAAAATTAATGGTATCGTTCCCGATCCCAAACTCTCATCCTCTTCATGATTATGATTTTTATTTTCATGATTATAATCATCTTCGAGAACTTTTATATCCCTAGAAACAATTAATTTTCTTTCATTAGGTAACCATACCTTGTAAGCCTTCGATATATCCGAATAGCCAATAAATATTCCCATTTTTGTTCTTTGATCAAATTTCCTTTTCCCAGGCTCCTTGTTCAACAAATATGTTTTCGCACCAAATGTCCTCAAATGTGCTAATCTAGGCACCCTTTTATTCCACAATTCGAATGGAGTCTTCCCATTCAAAATCTTTGTAGGACATCTATTTCTTACATAATTTGCATTGTCCATTGCAGCTGCCCAAAATTCTTCCGACAATCCAGCATGCAATAACAAACATCGAGCCATTTCGATGAGAGTACGATTCTTCCTTTCTGCCACACCGTTTTGTTGGGGTGTATATGGCACAGTCAATCTTCTTACAATTCCATTTTGTCGCAAGTATTCTTCAAATTGACCATTACAATACTCTCGTCCATTATCGGTTTGTAAACTTTTCAATCTACAACCTGTATGCGTTTCCGCGTAATTCTTAAAATCTTTGAACATACGAAATACTTCATCTTTTCCCTTTAAGAAATAAATTTTACACCACCTTGAATAGTCATCAATAAAGGATACTATATACCTATATCCTCCCAAGGATTCTTTATTCATCGGACCACACACATCCGAATGCACGATTTCTAAAAATCTAGAACTCCTTTGACTGTTCCCTGGAAAAGGTGTTGAGGTTAGTTTTCCTCGAATACATGTTTCACATGGGGATAACGTTTTTTCTCCATTCAAAGTGATTCCAATTGCATTTTCCTTCTTAGCTAAATACAATAAATCTTTTGCGTTCAAGTGGCCCAATCTGTTATGCCACAATTGAATGTTTGAATTTCCTTCGAGATTACAATTTCTTTTAGAAGTTATTATTTTTCCATCTACCGCCTCTTCTCGTAGATAATACAGATCTCCTATACGTTTTGCTTTTAACCTAATTTTTCCTTCCGAATCGACCACGATGGCTTCATTTTTCCTAAAAATTACTTCATGATTTTTATTCGTTATTTTTGTTACAGATAACAAATTTGTTCTCAAATCAGGCACATATAAAGTATCTCTTAATTCAATCTCCTTAGGATTGTTATTTGAAATTATTCTAATGCATACATTTCCTTGCGCTTCTACCGCGGCTGATGTATCATTAGCAAGATTTAATTTGTTATGTCTAGAACGATTCATTTCATTAAATTTAGATTTGTCTTTACAAAGATGGGTTGTGCACCCACTATCAAGACACCAATATCTATGTTCCGGGTCTTCGCTGATTTTATATACATTATTTACATTTCCGTAATATGAATCATTTGCCATACCTGTTGTTGATTTTTGTTTACCTCTTTTACTCCAACAATCGGCTGCACGATGACCCAATTTTCCACATTCGTAACATTTAATCTGCGGTTTCTGCACATACGATTTATTTCCTCTTTTGTCTTGACGTACTTGTTTATCGTTCTTCCTATTATTATATTTAATTGCCATCGCTCCATGCTCCTCCGATAGTTTCTGCAATCTTGTTTCATACTCCTCCAATATTTTTATTTTTAGACTATCTAAATCGGGAAGTTCGTCCCGAGATTCTATTGCGCATCTGAAATTCTCAAAACTTTCTGATAAACTATTCAATAACATCGCGCTCTGCAAATCTTTATGAATTTCAATGTTCATTTCAGCAAGTTTGCCTACAATTTCAATAAAACTATTTATATGTTGTCGGACATCATCGCCACTCGCCATACGATGAGTCGTGAGCCGTCTCAGTAACGTGGCTCTTTTCGCTGGCCCTTGCGACGCATACGTTGATCGCAATTTTTGCCACACATCATTTGCTGTACGACAACCTTTTAACTGACTTAATTCTGATGAACTCACAAATAGTATTATATCAGCCTTGGCCTTTTGGTCACCTTTGTCCCAAGCCTCTGCCGCTGCTATCGTGATCGGGTCCCCTGCGACGATTACGGGACGTTTCGTCGTCCCCGCTGCATATTCCCATCCATCATTTTTAACTAATAATGCTTCCGCTTGCATACACCAAGTATCATAATTATCCTTATTCAGGACTTCGATTCTACCAATACTTCCAGTTGCAAAAGCCATAATTTTTCTTAAATTTCTACAAATACGTGCACCACAAACTTTTTCACTTATTCTTTCTTATTTCACAAATGCCAAAGAATATATATATCTCTGGGCCCATAACCTGTTAGAGTTGATGCGTGATTATATATATATTTGGCTGAATAAGAAATAACGTATTGTATTTAATTATGTAACGCGATGTGTTTGTACAACATAACGAAGGATGCGATCAGATCGGTCAACAAGACAACATCGTATAGTCGATAAACAAAAACGGCGCAACCGCTCGATAAATGTTTATATACAATTATGATTAGGCGCGAATTACAAACTATAATTCTAACAGTATAGTATTATACTTAGTATAATTTGCTATACGAGATTAAGTCTTGTGACTCGTAAAACTGTAATGCTTTCAACAGAAGGGTATTTAATAATGTCAACATTATTTTGTTAATTATATAACAATTTTGATTGGCGCTTGAGAGGCGCCACTCGATTGCAAAGGGTTAACAATGACCTTGTTCACTCACGAGCACAGGCACATAAATAATAACTGTATTCAATGATACACGAGATTTGTATGATAAAGCATATCGGATTGAGAATTGTTTCACGGTTAAGTTACAGCATGTGATGCTATTATACTCGACATTATTATTCTTCGCTGAGCTGTTCATCCAGTTCCGTGTCCAACTATAAGTACAGGTAACTACTAAACAAGTTAGGGGGCACAGTTCGAGAGTCGACCGCAAATTACCAACTCGATCCCAAATGTCAGGCTAGCAGAGTTGCCTTCTACCTGTTGTTTTCGTATAAACGACGTTTGGCAATTCGATGGCAATTTAAATTTCAATGAATTTCGTTTAAGTCATGAAATCGATATTACTAGATTGAAAGTTGTCGTTTTGTCATCTTCTTTTTCGCATTTACATTCTCCATGCGTAAAAAAGCCTGACATAACCTGATATTTTACTTCTTAATTACAAAATAGTTTATGTACAAAAATCAACGCAATATGATTTATTGCAGAATTCATTATGTCTTATTATTTTTAAAAAATATTAATTTCAAGCTTACGTTCACAAAAGCTCATAGCGTATCTGCGATGAAAATTTATTAGTAATTTGTGTTTTAATAGAGTCTTTTCTTCGCTGAACGAAAGCTCGCGCCAGAAATATGCACAGTACGTGTGATTTTTGTATATACCTTTTTCTTAGTTTTAAATAACAATTGTGCAGCAATCGTTTTGATGTTTGAAGTTTATTGCGTAATACAATCCAATATTTCAATAAAATCAACCTGAAATGTTCAGTAGATAACGGAAAAGGCTGTCATCGATTACGGATGGCACTTGTATACAGGGTGTTTCGGTGAAATTATACATACTTCGGGAAATGGGGGGTTCTTGAGGCTATTTCAAGTAACTTATTCCTTAGCAAAAATGCAATCCGCGGCTTCGCTTACGAGTTATTAATGAATAAAGTTGGCTGCGCGCGCATGAGGATTCAGCCTGTTGCTACGCGCGCGAGCCAGCTGACTGAAGCCGGGTCGCGACTGCTTTGAACCACGATCAAAGCAACGAACAAGGATTTTATGAATTTCCTATTAATTTCAAAAATGTCACAAATATTATTAATGGAAAAAACTCACCCATTTTGTTGTAAATGTTGTAATCCAGAAGCTATAATTCACGTATGTAAAACGACACAGATTACACTAACGTTCACGTTCACTGCACTATTATTCCACACTGATCACGAATTATGCCTCCATGTAAGTATTGCACAAATACCCAAAATATCTTTTTACTGTTGTCGCGGCGCGTACATTTTAAAAAACGACAAAGTTGCAGGGATGAAATCTGGAACGAAACTGACAGTGCGCACGAAGATATAAAGGTCCCACGAGTGTTCACAGCGACACCTGCGACGTGAAACACGAGCTTCTTTAGATTACTTCAGATCGGTTCGGTTCTCTGCCCTACGTTTAACATATTACTACTGTTTTTATCTTCTGCATATTATCTTCTGCATATAATTGCCTATATTTGTTTCTCACATAATCTTGTTCGTTCCATTTCACTGCGAACTCAGCTACATAATATGTGCTCAACGATCAGCTGTAAATAGCATAACTGGAGACGCATAACCAATAAATGAGTCGTTCATGTACGAAGCTCTGTTCAAAATGCAACTAGCCGATGAAGGTGAGTCTTTCCGTTGATACATCGTTAATTACTTCGTTCTCATGGACGTGTTATGTCGCGATGGCAATAACACGTCTGTGACCTTATACCAACGGTATTGCCATCGCGGCATAACACGTCCGTGAGAACGAAGTGGTTAATGATCGAAATTATATCGGTAAATGCTTTGACAATGGCGTGGATCTACGCTTTCCAAGTTCTCGGTTAAGAACAATGAGGCGGCTGGGTCAAGCGTGCGATTGCGAGTGAGAGTTATCGATTCCTGAAAAGCTCCCGCGAATTGATTCGCGGCAATGAAAACTACTTCCAACCCATAAAAAAAGCACCAGGCTACTCTTAAATCATACCGCTTACTTCTGTTTCTCAATTGAGGTTTCTAAATAAATCGATGCGGTCGCTCTGTGACTGCTCATTTTACAGTGATTTACGAAACTATTCGAATAGTTTCTATAATGAAAAGGATTTCATTCAATTCGATCAAACGAGTTGAATTTCCTTAAAACGTTAGATGAACAATATCTAAAGATTTGTTGCCAAAGTTACAATTAGTTGGGATAATAGAAGAAATAAAAATACTCATGTTTTTAAAAGGAAAAGAATTTTTCGGCAACTGTAGCGTAAACCAGACTCCCTGATATTTCAAAACAGATTCAGGTCGTGTAACCTAATTTGAAAAAGTTATTCTGCTTTTAAAGGTGATTGGATACTTTCGCGAGCCACTGTACGCTCCAGTTAATTTGAACTTCAATAGCTTAATTGATCTAGAGTTTTATTAAAAAATGTTACTGATAACCGAGTAGGAATATTAAAAGGAAGTATTAAAACTATTCAATTATCAACATTTAGTAATTGATGTATAATATGTTGGATTTCATAATTCATCAATAAAATATATCGTTTCTAATCAAAGAATTAAAATAACTAAATTTTATGAAAAATTTCAATATTATTATTTTAAAATAGTTTATTAATATTTTAAAATAGCAATTAAAAAATATAATGTTAATTATAGCAAAATCATAAACAAAGTCAAATTGTCAGAAAAAGGAGAATTAGGGTCTTAGGATGGCACTACGTTTCAAGTTAGATGTTTATGTCTATGTTTAAGATTCAATTTATTTTTGTATTTTAATATGTTCGAAATTGTGAGAAATGTATGACTGGAGAATCAATGTGCGATAATTCGTATTTCTTTACATATCTATAGAATGAAAAAAATCGAACAATAAGTTGTATGCATAAATAATTTATTATTCACCTATTTACCCTACAATTTAAATGTTCTTGTTGTTAAACATTACCTCAAAGAAAAGGAATATTTATATTGATTGCAAGCCTGTATTTATTTCAATAGTAAAATACCGATAACAAAATGTTGGAGATTTTATATTAATTTGAAAGTAATAGATAAACTCCCTATTTATGATTTACTAGATTCTGTTCAAAGACTTCGCTAAGAATTCGAGTCGATATTATGAAGCAACGGGTTAAGGAAGGATTTACTTTTGAGGCAATTAAGTACCTGTGCTGCTTCAGCGAGTAAACTCTATTATTTCAACGTCTTTATTAGCAGAAATGGGTGGGTTAAGAGGCATGGCAAATTAAAATTATGTTATTAACTCGTCGGAGAAGATCAATTATGAAATGCTTACGCTTACATCGTTCCTACGAACCAGCAAAATTTGAAAGTTACTTCTGCAATTGAAAATTTCGTAAAACATTTTGATATTTATGAAGTAACTTGTATGGTTTGCTGATTATAATAATAGGTTAATATTACCAGGAAGTTTACTTAAAAGACTTAATTATATACAAGTCTCTTTGATAGAGTAAACTGTAGCTGGACAAATGTTATTGATAAAGTCAATTATGGTAGAAAAATTGTCAAGATGTGGAAACATTGTAGACTAAGCGTTGTACCAGACTGATATAAAATCAAGTGTTTCCTTCATTATTAGGAACAGAAAAACTGAATAATTTCCATATCTAATATTTCCATATCTAATATCTAATATTAACGTGAGCGAATATAAATATTTCCAGTGAATAACCAACTGATATTTTAACTGTTAGTTCAACGTTGAGTTTTTTGTCGCGTACAAGTTCTACGGCAACAAAATTTGTTGGCGGTGGAATAATTTGTCTGTCAAGGTTATTTCCATCGGTTTTTATTATGCGTACTGCGAGAACTGTTTTCTTTCCCCGACTCCGATTCCGTATCACATATTCCACAAAACTGTTTCCCACGCCGCTGCGTCTGGCCCTGAAGCAGTCGGAAGTAAGAAAAGCCGGCGATAATTTGTCGCGGGATCTGCGCAAGATCTCTTTTTGCCATTCTTCTTTTCTTACAATTTTAAATGCTCCGTGGATATCCCGTTTTTTTCATCGCTCCAACCGGCCAGCACAATAAAAACACAAAGCATCGACTTAAGCGGTTAGAACACTTTGTCGCGTTCAAAACTTACTCATATTTCAAAACAACAGTAGAAAAAAAGTAAACATTCTACTGATTTAAGCTTCTGTGACTTATTTAACAATGGTATGAACTGTAAAAAAAGCAGCGTGAATTTTATTTTAATTATATTGTATATACATATACCCACAAGAAGTTCGTACAACTTTTTAAATGCAATAACTTTTTTAAAACTGGACTAAATGTCGGGAAATTGTTATAAATGGTAGAGATACTAGTTTACTAGACAATGACTAAAAATTGTTTTCTTAGTTTTACTACTAGTTGGAATGACGAAAAATAATAAAAAATTGTGGCATTCATTATCCCATCGATAAATGTAATGTTTCCAACAACACTGTACGCCATACAGCCCCATATCATTAAGTTTCCTCCGCCGTGTTTCACAATTGGTCTAATATTCTTTTGTTGAAGCTCAGTATTAGGTTTCCTCCAAACAAATCTCTTCCCATCCGTCCCAAAAATGTTAAATTTAGACTCATTTGAGAAGATAACACGTTTCCAAAATTCGATGGGTTTATTTACGTAGATTTTAGCGAAACCTAGACGCTTTTCTCTATTTATATTACTAATGTTGTTCTTTTGTAACTGCGGTGTGTTCGTAATGCGTGAGAGTACGTGAACGGCGAAGCGAGGCAGCGGCCTTAAGGTATCGATCAATAATATAAACAAATGAATGAAGCGATCGCGAGAGGGACTAAAAAGGAAGACCGTTAAGTAGTCAGCGTCCAGCATCGAAGCGTTAACCACTTGACGCTCGGGTTATTTCCGCAAAAATGTAACTAAAAACATCAGGTTTTTTTATTCTATATTTCAAATGTACATATTATATACAATTCAAAATAATTATTAAATAAAAAATAATTATACTAAGTATTACTAATATAAATTATAATAAGAAAAAACATCGTAAAAAATGAATTGCTTGCTTTATTATGATAAATTTCAAAACATGGCTCCAAATATAAACCGACTCCACAATTTTCACACCAATATCGACTTTCCCTCCGGACGCGTTTCCCTGTATTGTCTCGTTTAGAACAGCAGATTACACATCTTTTTGTTGGCCTGGTTTTATTTTCAGTTTCAGGAATTGATTTTATAAAATGATGTTCTGTCAATTGCATTGGGTTTGGAGTCTTACTAGGGCGTCCATCTTTTGAAGAAAAATGCGGCGAAAAGATCTGAATTATCTAAATTAAATTCCATCTTCACTGTCACTTTCCATTATAATCCTTCAAAATCAAACATTTTCTCAATATACATACACGCACATAAATAAAAGATGGTACAAAAATAGAATAAAAAATGTATTCTTTAGAAATTTTGAAAGGAGTAAAAATGCTAGACGTAAATATGTACTTACAAAAGGTTTTGCAATGTTTTACAATAATATATAACAAAGAAAACAATATCCAAGAGTTCGAACAAATATTCAACAACGTTTGGCCAGTGTGGATCGTTCATATCTTATACAAACTACGAAGAATTCAAACGGGCGAGTAGCGCTCGGGTTGATGCGTTTGGGCACGTGTGACGTGCGCGAGCACTGCTCGTTCAAAAGCATCAAGTGGTTAAAAACATCGTTTGTACTGTTACTAGTCTAAATATTATTCTATGTATTACTAGTCTATATATTCCTTTATTTATTAAATTGAGTGATTCTTCCACCGAGATATCCGTTCGGAAGACTCGCGATAGGGGAATTCACATTAATATGTATATGGTTTTTTTTCTTGCAGCTCTGCCACATATTTCAGCAGAGTGCAAAATATTTCGTACAATTTGAGAGCACACAATCTTCCCTGAAGTTAACGCGATATCGTTGCATAAACTTCGAGCAGTTAGAAATGGATTTTTTGTAGCCTCTTCAATTATACTCCGACGCTCTCTAACTGTGAGTATCCTTGGCCAACCTGTTCGTGGCTTATTTTCTGTGGTTTTCGTTCTCTCATATTTTCTAACAATGCCCTGCACTGTTGTAAAAGTCAAATTCAGTTCTTTACCAATTTTTCTATAACTTTCCCCACCTTTTCGAAGGAAAATAACACGATCTCGCACCGATATTGGTATTTCACTTTTCTTCGCTGTCGTGATGCTTGTACCGAGTTCAAAGATGCACTAGAGACACAGTACAGGCCAATGCTATTATGTAAACAAACAGTTGTTTACGTTTTGGTCAGTATTGCTAGAATACATATGTGCTTTTTAAAATTTAGCAGTCGAATAATAATTGTACGAATACTTTTTTTGCTGTTAAATATTTCTATTACTTGCATTATTTTTTTGTTATGCGTTGATAAAAATTCTTCATTTGTACATTATCTTTGTACATAGTAGACTATTAATCGAAATAGTCTTTTTTGTGTACCATTTGTTTGTGTAAAGTTATTGCAAAAAAATTAGGTGTGTGAACATTTTTTTGACTCACTGTATGTCGAATAAATAAATATCCTTCGAAAAAGGATGCGGCATTTTTACGATTCATTTAAAATACGTCATTTTATACGCACCAATATAATAACTGGCTTCTTTTCAAACGATGTCCAAATATTTTAATCTAAATATTTGAATACCAATAACAATATTTATACCTATTTTTCTATATTGACCCAAGCTCCGCCATCCAAGTTTTTAAATTTTTTTATTTACATTAAGAAGGTGATGACATCCTATGCTAGTACTACGAGAAATTCGCCGGGTTTCGTTTTATTTCATTAAGCTCACCTTTGGCGAGACCTAGCCGCGGTTAAAACATCGTTTTCGTTGAACGTTCGAGGCTATGGAAATTCGGTACGATGAACGACAAAGCATGATGCCGGGACGTGACGCGTTCTCAACGAGTTTACTTTCTAACTAACGTAAATGGATCTTTGCTCCGATTTTCCCACGTAACCCCGAGATGTTATGAAAACGTGGAGAAATTTGATTAGATTGATGGTTTGCTCATGGAAAAATCTTTTCACCAACTTCCTATCGAATTACACACTTAAAACTTTCCCATCAGAATGTGTTAAAATGAAATAATCGTTCGCGAAAGAATTTTAATAAACCACATCATCGTGAAGACGAAATGTGGAAATTTCATAGAGAAAATATAATATAATGTATAATGTATACAATATGCAGCGTATTTAATGTATAGCGTGTGTAATGTATAACGTACACAGAGTGAACCACGGAACGTGATAAGCTTAATTTATTCCGCTCCCAGCGGTTCAACGGGAAATTTTTTAATTGTGCCAAATTTTTAGTTAACCAATTTTTTCCCGTGGTTATTAAAGCCATCTTCAACTTTTTATAGGTTAATCTAGTATTTTGTTGTATCCATAAATATGGCAAACATCGTAACATGTGGTTTCTCCGGAATATAATATATATAATATAGTATATTACAGTATATAATATATGCTGTATATAACATATTATGTACAATGTGTGATATATAATGTAGTTGCATACAGTATTTTTTAAAGAAAAAATGAGAATTTCATAATGGCAATAATGAAGTTAATTCATAAGTTAATTCATAGAAATTCATTGCAGAAAGTTTATAATACTTAAGAAATGCTTTGTAATTCAACAAACGAAATTCTTCGTTTTTGTAAACTTAGAAAATTGTATCTGTACATTTGGTATTAATGCGATAAGAATTTTTCAAATATTGTTTCACAAATAGTTATTTAATAATTGAAGAAGCGCTGGAAAATTTCGCGCAGGAAATTCTCTCGCATGAAGACATATGCACGTATATTATGACGTCGCTTTGCAGTCACACTCTATTTCGTGTTCAACCATGAGGAAAATGAGGGTCCGTGCCAAAATTCATACTTACGTATATCGCGCATTCGAGATGCATCAATCTAACGCTCCGCTTTCAACATTTTATAAAACAGCTCGAGACGAAGACAAATTGCAAAATTAATTCGGTGTATTATTTATCGTTAATATTTTTTTAAGTTCACACGTTCAACAGTTTTCCTTTCATTTTTTTCGCCCAAGCGAACTCCCGGGAATGAATAAGTCGTAAAAATTGATATTGACTCGTGCACAAAGAATCTTTACTAATAAAATTTTACGAGAGTTCCGACGCGATCGAAAAGAAGTTATCTGTTCTTGTAAAATTCTGACTCCGGGCCCATAAGAGCGTTTTTAGAGTCTCGGCACGGGTTTACGAAAGTGTCAAAGAAATCAGTTTAGTTTGGGCATTTATTAAGGTCCTCGTCTCCCAAGAAGATTGAGGCAAAATGATTTATGATAGTCCAGGCGGGGAGAGTTGACACAGCTCTGCGTCTTTACCTTCCCTTGATTTGCGTGCTCATCGCTGATTTTCATTACAAGAGATAGTTGTGCGTTTCTTGATTTACTTCTTACAACTACTTTGGATAATATCAATATAGTATCCAAATAATATAAATATTATTACATTAATCAATAACAAAAATATTGGTGTTATGAAGAAGTGATATTTACTTTCGAATATTACTTTCGAATATTCTTTGTAACTGATTAAAGAAAATAAAATCCGCAAATCAGAGATTACTTTGTCGTAAATCCAATCACTGTAGTTTTAATAATTTTTAGACAAAAACTGAATCTATAACTGTTCGAATTAAAGTTGTTATCAGCGACAATGGAAGCTGGCAGTCGAAGATGGAACATTCGCACATCCTCCCCTTTCCATTAACAAGTCCACGAACGGGAACGCTAATATCACTCATTAAGCTAGCGACGAATAACTTAATTTAAATTTTAACAAGCTTGACATGCTCGCGGACGCGGTGCTAAATTAATTGCAAAGTTCATCGGCAGGAAAATTCTATTAATATCCATTAACTGCTTGGCCATGCATCTGTTTGCAAAAAGGGAAGACATTGATATCGGTATAAATGGCTCGGAGAAATTCGTGAATACGAAATTCTGGCCTTTTCATCGATCGCCGGACACTTCTCTCAGAAAGTGGCCACCCTCTTCTCTTCGTTCACTGAAAACGTCGAGCGATTAAAACCTAAAAATCTACGAAAAACCAAGAAATTGTTTAATTGTATGTATTAATATTTTGTCAGCTAGCTGAAATTTCAGTTGTCGTTATGTTATATTAAGATACAGGAGCAATTGTTGGAAGAAAATTGATTTCATAAAATTCTATTGGTTATCTCAATATAATTAACTATGTATTGATTAGAGATGTTGCATTTTTACAACTTTTTGACCGAATAATTGTATGATGAAAATAATTCCAAAAATACGGGAAAAGGTGAAATATAGGAGATTGTATTATTTTAAAACATTTTTGATACAGAAAATTGACAAAAATACATTCCGCGGATTTGTTTCAGTTTTATAGATGATTGGAATTACTTTTTTAATAAATTGAAGCACAATGAAATGATATTGAAAAGCGCAAAAGCCTTTAGACCTGTTATAGTTCAGTAGGCTACAATCACGATGGCGTCAATGCAATATCATATCAGTGCAATGCATCATATGGTATTTTGCAATATCATCTATATATTTCGCTGGTACTCTTTAACAAATTCAGACAAGAACCGAACAACATTTATACTTACCGCGATAATAAATAGAAATCTCTATGACGAGCTAGACTCGTCAAAATACGGTTAATTTGGAGATCGTTGCGATCCACAAGTATCTACGTTATGTAGTGTATCATCGGACTGCGGTTACATTTCCATCCAGTGTACTAAAAATCACCAAATAAATAAATTAAACTATATACTCTATATACGTTTTACGCTATGAACGTCACGAAAATAACAGATCTGCTAGAAGAATCTTCGAGAATATGTTCTTAGAAATGAATGAATAAAGTTTAGAAAGTTTAGTAACGTCGTTTAACAGTTAACGAAGTGTCTGAAATTTTTAATGTTAAAAGTCGGCTGCATTCCGAAGCTCCGGTTATAAGAAGTTCTTGAATGTAAAAGCTGTTTAATTGGTTGCCGTTCGTTAGCGTTGATGGTAAAGTTTACGGAACAACGATGACGCAAAACGACGATCAGCTATTTAGATCGTTCGACCTTGTTCGAAGAAGTTTGCGCCAGGACTCGCGACCGAAGAATTTACCACATGACTGCTTAAAAGACGTCGAGACCCATACGTGACCTAATCGAACGGTCGTCTCGCCTTGCAGATCCGCAACAGCGTTACGTACGCGCCTGTCGTCGATGCGAGAGGTGCCTTCAACAAGTCCAAGCACCCCCGCGCCGCTTCGTGACGCGGCGTCAGCCCTCGCGGCAGTAAACTACCGTGGGTATGGGAGATTTTTGTTTCCCCCTCCCCCTCTCCCCCGGGCAAACGGGGGAATTCCTCTCCCCGGTGGCACGATTCGGTCGCGTTTATTCTCCGGCGTGCTCTCGCAGGACGGGAAACTCGTGCGCGCGAATCCACGGGAATTATCGTAGCGACGATAAATGGCGGCGCGTCTTGCTTTTCCTCGAGCGGCGAGGTGCAAGTGTATCTCGTAAGTGATTTACATCGTTCCCCAATTTCGGGTCTTTGCAGTAAGTACACTTAGGGGCGTTATTCTATCTCTCCCTCTCCGCTGAGCCGCTTCATACCGGGGCGCGCGGAGGCGGCGGCCTTGCATTCTGCAGGCTGGTGTTTCGCAAGGACGCCGGGCGGCGGAAGGTGGAAGGCGGAAGGTGGTAAGGTGGTAGGTGGAAGGCGAGCGTGATAACGCCGTGGAGAACGTGGAATGGGACACGCGGGTGAAGGGGGGGAACGCTCGGAGGGTTGTTGGGTGGTAGATTGCTCCCACCGCCGTTGGGTTTCTTGTAAGCCGGTAATCTTCGGTAAGTAACAAAACACGCGGCTGAGCTTAGGACCCATCCAACCCCTCTCTCCCTCCCCTCCCCTCCACCCTCCTCCCTCCCGACACTCCAGAAATTCTCCTGGCAACTCTATGCATGTGCATCGGTCTGTCGTAATGCAGTATTCAACATCATTCTCGCATAAGGATTTGCGAATCTTTGCGATTTACTTTGTTCCGCTTATGAACGGTGCCTTCGGTTCTTGCGGCGTGTTTCCAGAAGTCGCGCGACTATCTGCCGCGGTTGACTGATTTTAATCGCGTAGCTGTTTTCAGCGAGATTAATCGAATAAAGCGATACTGGCGGACTGCAGCTCTAATCGAGAGACCACATACGTTAACCCTCTAGGAGAATTTTGTTCTCAAATATCTATCTCGAACAATTTACAAGGCATTTACTGTAATATTTCGGGTTGATGATGCTGTCAACTGTCATCAACATTGTTATTGGTTACCTCAGAAACCTTATGTAATTAAGACATATACGTAATTTTGAGAAGAAACTAAAATGATTTGGTAAGATCTTGACACATGTCACCTGAAAGTTATATGGGCCCATGGAGGGTTAACTGACTTGGTACAGTTTCATATTTACTGTCTTATAAATAAAAGAGACTTTGCTGCCAGGAGTGCTCTAACTACGGAGGCTTTCGAAAAAAAAAAACAGTGATAAGTTGTACCATAATTCTATGAGACAGGGTGAGCTGATCTTTCCTTTTATTTGAAAACTTATCGAAGACAGATATTTGTGGTCTGAGAAACTTGATGCTTTGCATTCGACGGTATTTTGACTCCAAACGCAAAATAGTTTATTTACCTACATTTCCATGTTATATGATTTGTTGCAAATAGGTCTTGTGACCTAATTTCATCTATACATCTGACCTCAAATTGTCAAATTAAGTCTGTATCAATTAATGGCGACTCGACATCAAGTTGACTTCACATCGCTAATGCTATTAAGTTGGGGAAAAAGAAATCCATTATTTTTTATATCATTTCCAAAATAATTTTGGAATGGGAATAAAGCTGATTAAAATAGGTATATAATATAGGATCTAGGTTTAAAATGGCTTCGAGTGCAGAAGGTTAACAACTGATGCCATAAGAATTGCTTGAAAGTAAGCGATTATGAAACAGTTGTCACCATGACCGTCTTCAACATAGATTTTGGCATCAGATCTAATCTATCCTTATCAATTTTTATAATTTTTATAAGTTAAGAATTATTATCTGAATATAATATCTTGGATAATAATGCTCTTGTATAGTTGAGAGTAATTCTTGGTTTTCTTGCATGAAATCCTGTTTATTGGTATCTGGTGATTTCACGGCCATTATGCACGGTTTTGTTTTATCAGGGGATACGTCAGGAAATATTAATTTCATGGAAAAAATATTTCTCTCGTGAAAAGTTGCTGCGGAGCTCGACCTTTCCTGTTTCGTCGACATTAAATTGGAAAGGATTGTTCAACGAACAATAAACTTCCGATCATTTGTGTGTTTTTCGAGTGACTGTTTCGTTCACGAAAATACAGCCGATATATAATGCGTGGCGTCGTTCCGTTTATATAAACGTAATGTTTCGGTTTGCCAATTAAACCGGGAAACTATTCATCATCGTATTCGACATTATTTACTTCATTAATTGAAGCAAGAACAGAAATTTGATTCGCGAACACATTCGCGGCCGTGAAAGAATTGTAAACGTTGCATTCGCCACTGGTTTTGCACAAACAATCAAACCGGAATAGAATTTCAGCCGGTGTAATTTCGCTCGGAAAGACTTTTCATTTCCTTTTTCATTTCCTGTTGGCATAATGCGTAGCAAACATTTTCATATTTATGTTGTTCTATATCGATTCGGTAGCGAAACGCGAAATGAAATTCAACCAGATGTACAGTTATCATAACATTTAATAATTTCGCAATTTTCATCGGTTGCATGGAACGCGCCAGCGAACCTTTGTCAAGACGTTATCGCGGGAATTAAAAAATGAACGATACCGAAGCAACGAAATGGAGTATTAAGTGTTTTGTTCTGTTCTTTTATGCAACGGAACAGCGAAAACTTCTACGGAAATTGCAACAAAAATGTTTCCATTCGTTTCGTTGATTTTACCTCTTTACAAATTGCAATTTCATAGAATAAATATTTTTATTGTTACTATACTTTAGAATTAATACGTTTACATCAATTTATACTTGACAAATTCATTTATTTAATGTTACAATTACTTTTATATTGCATACTTCGTTAGAGTCGAGTATTATATTTTTTGCAAACATACTTTGTTGAGAAGATTAACACACACATGCGCATTCTTAAACAAAATAATTACTGACGAAGCAGGCAAATGAAGTTTAAAATAATAGAAACAATTAATTAATGTAAAAAGGTATATAGCTTCCAACTGATTGAAAACATTTTGTTCTGTTATATTTTTTAAATTATTACAATCAATCTTTATATAGAATATTCGGTAATTCTAGCGTGAAGCGAGAATCTCCGAAAATGTAAATACATATTAACGTTTTCTACAGTGCACCCGGTAAATAACTGCATGAATGGTGCATGACGACACGGTTGCTCTTCGTGAACCACTTATAATGTGCGAGGGGATTGATGCTGCTGGCGTAAAGGCAAGATAGGTGATGGTGGTTGGTACAGCAGTAAACGCGACGGATTACCCAGGCCATTGCTTAGTAAATCTAGTAGATCCTAGCAAATCGTGCTCGTTTCTCGAATTCGGTGTACACCGCCTGATATTTAAACGGGACAACCGATCCGGCAACGTGAGCAAGATTCCACGTATAAACAGTAACGAGTCGCTTAATGAGGATGGTCGTTAATCAAATATCCGTTAACTATACCATTGTATTCCGTGCCCCGCTGCTGAAAACTCAACGAGAGACCCGTTTCTTCGACGAACTTCTTATCGCGAACAATAGTTTCGCTTGCGATTCTACTTTCTCTCATGTTTACAATATCATTAAATGTTACATCAAAATTTTCTGATCTGTTACAGTTTAAAGTACATATCCTAGTTTATAAATATGTAAAATCATTTATTTTATTTTTCATTACTATATACGTAATGAATTATAAACGGAATTAGGCCCCATTTTGGAGTAACTGTATACGTCAAACATTAATTTTTGTTTGATATTTTGCTCGTTACCTCCGTCAATTAGTGTCCAATGAAGACTTAAAAAATAGCAGAATTTCGGCAGTTCGGAGTTAATAACGAAGAAAACAGTTTAAAATTTTAAAATTTATGCAAACATTTCTAATGAAGCTTAAAAAATTGATAAAGAAAGCTATATATATATATGTAGTCATTATACGTATAAATAAAAGTATATCATTTTAAGGTGCGTATGTTTCGGATGTAATGAATGACCGCTTAATCAATGCAAAGTTCAGTAATACTAAATTCCAAAAATTCGCGTTACATAAGTTCTTTCAATGTTAAAACAAGAAAAGTTGCTTGAAGAGTGTATCAACGATTTATCTAAGAGATTAGTGTGTATCGATGATTAAAAGTGAACGCACGTGAAATGTAATTATTTGATTTGAATAATTAGGATTGAAAATCAATACGTGCACTTGCTTGTATCATCCTGATTTTCTTCCGGTTAAATCTCTTATCCCCGCGAAGCACTCCCGAAAATCATTCAGAACCTTCGACTACGTGTACGAGAGGGGTGTTTGCATGCCCGAATCAATTGCATTAGAGATTACCGCGTTTGATTCAATTTCCAGTTCTGGCTGAGCTTAATTTATTATGGTTCTGCCTAACGCTCGAACTGTTTGGCCATGGACTTTGGTCTCGCCACCGGTTATACGTGTTTCTCTGTGTATAGGTACATGCTCGCGAGGATATACGTGCAATTTATATGCGAGTAAAGCGTGTTAGTACCTTTGGAGGACATGCGTTAGAATTTCACACGGCGATTGTTTAAATGAGGAAACACGCTAATCCTTGAAACCCCCATTGGCTTCAACCCCTAATGTCCTGGATAATGTCATTCTTTGCTGTTCTTTTCACACCGTGTATTCGTCATTGCTCGGATAACACAGAGTTAGGGGAGCGCTGCCATGAGTGGGGCACATTTATTTAGGACGAGCTAACAAAAGTACTTTATTGTTTGTTGAATTAATGAATTTATAAGTTTTTAATAGGTCGGAACACTTACTTTAGATTCTACAAACATAAATTTTATTTACATAATTTCTATAGTTTTATTGTTAATTGATATTAAATGAACCAGTGCTTAATTTTGACGTCGAAAAATTAATTTGGCCTATAATTTTACCATCTTTGGTTAAAATTATCTGTGTTTGGTAAAAATCAGAATTTAATTTATTTAGAATCAAAACAGAATAAATATAAATGAAGATCATAATAATAATGTTTAAATTTTTTATTGATATCTTTTGTTTCTAGTTGCTCACTGATTTTTATTCTCGACTGTACTTCCTCTTGTTCTTCATTGATGCTTCGAGCTATTCCGTAGGCTCCGCAGGTATTTCCTTTACACGTTTCTACGGGCTTCCTTTGAAGAAAAGCTTTCACGTACACGCATTTTTCATTTTTTACCTCAGCAATTTCTGCAAAAATTTCAAAAAAGGCAGTCCAGATTTTTCGCGTACCGATATAGGATAACTCGGGCTTTTCCTCTACTTTTTGGGGATAGAAGTGAACAAAATGTAAATTACGCGAAGAGGAGATCTATGGAGAACATTTGACGGACTTAGAATAAAAATATAAATTCTACACGCAAGGGAATTATGACGAACATTGTAAGGAAGAACTATCACGAACAGGACATTACCATGATCTAAAAACATGACTAATTTTTTTATAATAAAATTACACTTATATAGAGATTGATAATTTTTTAGACAATAGTAATGTTCCGTTTAATACGTATCCCATTCATGCTAGTTATAAATATAGTTATAAAACAATTAAATTATACTTCTTTTCTAACTGTATTATACATATGTAATCATACGTAATTTGAAACCGCTACCAATTAATTAGTAATTATGGCAGATAATTAATTTTTGTTATGCATAAAAGTAATATTTTTCCTTTTTCCTCTCTTGTAACTTTAAATTTTATATGTCTGAATTTAAAGTTCATGATATGCACATTACGAGATGTTTTATTAAGTATAAAACGCCCAAATTATCGTAACTGTGAAATTAATAGAAAAGAAGTTGGTTGACTAGTATTTCTTTCCTTTTTCGCAGCTTTCAACATGACACAGATATTCCAGTACTCGTTATAAGAGTTTCGCCGTTAAATCCACAATTTTTGCGTACTTGACGGATCATTAATTAAACAATTTAATTACGTGGTAACGCGGGTTATCGTATTTATAGGAAGATGGATATATTCGCGACGAAACAAATCGAACGTATCCTAAAATTGAACTCATTTTCCAAGCTAGACGCAGAATGATTTCATGTCCACCGTTCCGTTTCGAACTGATGAAAAGCGGAAGTTCTTCGTGTAGCGTTCACTGGAATAGGGCGAGCCGAGAGGTTGACGCGAAGTCCAAGCAATTAACACGAACGTTTAATTAAGCATCCCTCGGCTAGGTGCACGTAGACGCTGTTATTCTCACATACCTAAAGCCGAGATATATCGTTACTACTAACAATTATTCTAGCCAAGCTAGGTGGAAAGGGGGCAGGTCTGTCTTAGGGGTGTCGGAATTAATAGCGGGCGCACGTTCCATTCCGCTTTCTATGTACCCTAACTTTGGTTCTTATAAGCGAACATACCATCCTCTCGACTAGACTCTAATGATCGATCAAAAGATTGCGACCTGGCCTGTTAAATGGACCGTTCATTTTGAAACTGGTGTAGTAAGTCCATCTTTGAAAAAAAAAATGAGAAACCACGTCATTCATGCTTAATTTAATGTACATTTTTTATGTATAACTAGACCGTGTTTAATTTCTTTAAAAATTCCCATGTTTTGTACAATTTAAAATTGGTCGGCAAATGAAATTGCATAATCACCGATTATGAGAGTGGTATGAGTTCAATTGACAAATAATAATGATTATTGGCTAAGGACAAAGTTTCGATTAATTTGAATTGCTATTTATATCCAAACATTTAAATCTGTCATTTCCGTGGTTTCTTTGAACAATTTTTGTTAGGGCGTGAGATTTAGAAATGACTTTATGGTATGGCTGGCCACCTGTGAGTTTTTCAACAATTCGTTTTAAATGCGTTTAGGGCTATTACAGTCGTTAGCGGGCCGGTCCGCAGCCAACATGTGGCACATAAAGTAAATAGATTTCAGGATGATGAAGGTAATGCCATCAGTTAGTCTCACAGATCCAAGAAGCCCCGCCATAAAGTCCCAAGACTAAGGAAAAGGGACTCGGCCGTTAGGTATCGGCATCAGCGATCCTGGCCAGCTGAACTTTCAAAACATTGCCAAAAACATCCGTCCACCCCCGAGTGCACGCGGCCCGTCTAGTCATCCCCACCACAGACAACGTGCTTCGGGCACATTGGAAGGGATGACTAGGTTTTTCCGCCACTCTGGAAAGAAGGGGGGGCGCGTAAGGTCCAAAGAGGGGTTGCAAATTAGAATAGATACAAACACAGAACAGTACAGACCTTGAGGAGAGTAGATTCAGAATTCAGTCAGAATAGAACAAACAGTCAAACAGTATAGAACAGTATAGATACATCGAGCAGACAGAGCAGATCAGAGTAGACAGTACAGTACAGAGAACAGAGATAGACAGAATACGTAACGGTTAGGTTACGTGTTACAATTAGGAACAGTTTTTAGTCCCACACACAGTGGGTGGTCCTTCGAGTGTAGTAGTAGGCACCAAGTGCAATATTCAGAGGATTCTGTCATACATCTGACGACTCCTTCAACAATTTTTCTTACGTTCTGCCTTCACGAACATTTATCATATAACTCTTATTTTGGGTTTTTTCTATTTTCACGTATTTTGATTTGACGCGATTGTTCGAGTACCGTAATCGTATGTAACAATTTTGTGTATTTGTAGCTTAAAGAGTATTCAAGATAGTGTAACAGATGAGATTGAATAGAAACAATTACGAATCCATGTTACGTTTAATTTATTGAATTAACTGCTTATAAACTTTTGAATGATCAAAGTTGGTCAGACCGCTGTTGTTAGCGCGTGTATATTTCAAGTCTGCCCTTTTCGGAAAGCAGAGTATAGTACCCTTCATACACGAGCAGTCAAACTGATAGTCGCTCATTAGTGTACAGTAGCTACCCAGATGTTCCCTATGATGCCATCAGAACGCTAAAAGGAGTTACCATCTTCTGTAACATTAGGGTTTTAATGGTTGAAGATTAACTTTTATGGTTGTAAGAATTTCTTAGCGAAATGGATTATTATCAGTGGTTACGTTAGGCAGCACCAACTGAATACTGTACTCGTCGACATGCTGCGGCTTTTTATGCAAAACACGACATTTCTGCATATATTGCAAAATGCTGCTATCACTGTTGAATACAATTTGTTTTCTTCTCTAATAATTTTAGTAATATGATATTCTTCAATTCTTTTCATCTATCTACACTTCTATATTTCGCCCTCTCAATTTCATCATAAATCCATGGCAAATGAGGTATAACAGTGCACGGATTCGATATTCCATTATTATAAGATAAGTAACAATTTTGTTGGAATATTTCAAGTTCAACATAAATTTTCTAGGTTAAAAAGTGTTCATACTTCGTTCTCTATGATTTTGATACATAAAAGACAATGGGGGACCAACATAACTGTCCTTCATGATTGATTCATTTATAATTGTATTTTTGATAATTTTTTAAATACGAATACAAAAATATCGTGTGAATATATATTTATTTCGCACAAAAACAGGAATGTTACGTAAAATTCTTGCCACTGCATAAAATCCGCAAGTGTAGTCAACGATGTCGATATGTACCAATTTTAAGTATTAACAATAAAAGTATTAAGCATTATGTTATGATGTGAAACCAATATCCAAATAACTTTTCATTGATACTATTTATATTAGAAAATATTTGATCAAAATCGAGAATATTGTATTGTGTTAAATAAATACGACAAGTAAGTTAACAATATTTTGAGTAACTATTAATAAAATTTTAAATAATAACTGTTAAATAACTGTCTAACATTGTGTGGAAGTTGCAAAATATTTTATGTAGTTCATGAAGATGATAAAATATTTTATTTATATTATCTGGAATCAGGATGGTAATAGATATTGTCAGAACTGGTTGATATTGTCATAACTCTTTCTCAATATTAGTGTAAAACTAATATTTAATTTATATTTTATTAGCTTATATTTATATTTTAATTTATATTTAATTATTGTAAAAAAATGTAGTTCTTTATAGTAATAATTTTATTATGTTCGACAAAGGAATATTTATACTGATAGACGCTAGATATAATCGGTTAAACATTTTTATGTTGCCATACGTTAAAAGAATTGATCAATAGAATATGTTTTGCCAGATCAAGCAAAAAAATCACATAATAATGACGTAAGGTCAAGACGAATCATATAATATTCCTCACATAATAAGAAACTTACGAACTTATTTGCTATTTTATTTCTAAAATATTTAAATAATTTAATTTGACGACTTACGATAAAATATGTAGTTCTTTATGTTAACGATTTCTTATCGATTTTCTTTCACTTCAGGAAATTTTTTATAAACTCTTTATACATATATATTGTACAAACAAACTTTCACCATAAGAGATTGTCATGCTGTGACGAAAATCACTCGTGATAAAGATTTCTAGTGATAACTTGTTCAGCAGAAATATTATTCCGTTCTTTTGAATCGAAATAAAATTCTGCTGAAACAATGCAGTTAATGCAACGTAAAACCTTTAATCAAAATTCAAGAAAATATAGGCACCCAAAAATTAGAAATTCTTTTTTTTTCCAAGAGATTGTAACAATCAAAATAACTCTTGGTCATCGTAATTGTGAAGAACATGGTAGAGCAAGCGGTTAACGGAAGCCTACAAAAACCTCAAGTGATCAGAAGACCTGCAATAAGAATCCACCGCAACTGCAGTGTATTAACAGAAAAATCATTATTATTATTATGCTGCGAATTTATACGCAAACTATACGTTGTAATAGTTGAAAGAAACTTTCTTCTATGTTTATGCCCGTGCATGTCACAGGCACATTAAATTAAAAAAGTTTTAAATCGTACGAACTGTTAAATTTGAAGCGATATTTATTTTTCTGCATATGTGTAAAGCGCTCCCTCGCAAGTGTGCGCGAATGGCGTCAATGTTCTGTTTGCAATCATGTGAAAGCAAGTTTAGAAATTGTTTTACGGTTCTAGATTGGCGTGTAGTAGATTAAAATCGTTCTGCGTTAAGAGATTAACCCTTTGCGATCGGATATCGGCGATACAGCAATACTATGTCACGTAAAAGTGACATTTTTTTGTTAGTTATTATTTTTTATTTATTATACACTAAATATTTATTATACACTAAATATTTATTATACACTAAAACAAGAATATATACTATATTGTATAGCTAATATTATATATAGTTATATACAAAAAATATATATTAAGAAAAATTATAATTTGGTTGTGAAAAATTTCATTTGCGCAAAATCCAGCCGTGTCTAAGAGGTTAATTCCCATAAAATCTCACAGCAGTATAATGATTTTCACTTCAATTCAACTTTGTATAGCAAAATCATAATTTTTGAAAAATTTGTCAAGGTTATGTATTTCTACAAAATCTCACATCAATATAATGATTTTCAATTCAACTTTGTATAGCAAAATTATAATTTTTGAAAAATTTGTCAGAAAACTCTTTCCTGTGCTAAGGGTCAAAGCGTGTTGGTTTAAATTTATCTTTCGTAAATTCTGTCATCCACTTGTTACCAAATTTTTCTCATAATGTCTCCGCAGAACATGTAAAACATCTCGACGTCGTCGTTTGATTAAGGAAATCCGGAACCGGCATCTGTAGAGGACTTTTAACGAATTTTTCAGATGTGGGGCGCATTTAGATGTTGGTGTTAGGGAATAACACGTAGAGCGAGAATGCAGCTCCGATTCAGCATTTCGATCCCCTTGATCCTGGCCGATCCTTCATTCAGATACACAGCTCTGATACGGTCGGATATCCTGTGCGCGTTATGGACAGGCTGATCCTGACACACGATGCGCATTACGCGGGGAACAGTTACTGTGCCTTGTACAAGCGACGATGGCCATTCACTGCACGGTCTCAATGAAACCGGCCATTGTGAAGTTTGGCACGAGATCGTCAGCTTGTTCAAAGATTTCGCTCGGCGGATTAAAAATTCTTCATCCGGCCCGCGAAGTGTCCAAAGCTGGATACGATGGATTCGGACGAGCTGTTTTCGACAATTTTGCAGCCGCGTTCTCGCGTTTGCAAATGTTTTTGCAACCGTTCCATGTAATATTCATTTCAAACTCTATCATAGACGCGAGAAGACAATGACAAAAAGAGAAAAAGATGCGTTTTCTTCATACGTATTATTCAGTAATATACATAAAATTTGTAAATAGAAAATAGTGGATTAATTTCTTTACTGTTGTAAGATTTCTGAAAGAAGCATTTTTATCCACTTTCATTGATTTGAGAAACGAGATCAATTTTTTTTTTATATATTTGTGTACGAGTCTTCCAATGGGTTATGTGGATAATTTTCTAAAAAGTTGCAAAGTAAAGACACTATAAAGATAGTGGCTATCCTTTCAATAGAAATTAGTGCAGTAACACGGAGGTTTACATTGAACATGCATTTGAATTTTATGAATATAATTTACAGGTGAGAAGAAATAAAGAAAAAGAAAGCATAATGAATACAACGTTGTATTATAGGCAGAAAATTGCCCTTGATACAAATCGCCGTCAACCGCTCGTCCGAAACCGGCCTAAATGCTGCGCCGATGCTGCAACGACAGCGACGTTAAACACTCGTTCATTACGTCACTGGATTTCTCGCGATTAACTCTTGGACAGCCAACCTTTCGCAAGGTTGCGGACGACTAACATTGGGCCATATATAATTCGTATTATACGCTTTTAACCCATTAGCGTACTTTGACGAGTCCAACTCGTGATAGAAATAACTAGGAATAAATTATTAAGTATGGATGTTATACTGTTCTTTAAAACTAGAATAAAATTCTAATCCCTTGTTATTAATTTTTAAGCGTTCTAGTAAATTCAAATTTAAATGTGAAGAGAATGCTACGTCAAGGGGTTAACCACTATGCTCACAATTCATTTCTCTGCGAAGGTTACGCACTATGATGGATTATCGAGTAACAATCATGTACAATCGGTGAAGAAAATACAGTAGATTTTGAAGGAGTAAATAATCTGTTAATAATATATGAAAAAGTGGCGGTGTGATCTCCAAAAATTGGAAAAATATTTTTTTGAGAGAAAAAGCATCCAAATCAGAATGTTGCTAGTCTTGTAGTTTCTCAATTTTTATTACAGCTTTGAATAAAACAGTTGACAAAAGATTATTCCATTAATTGCAATCTAAAAGAATTTTGTATATACTCATTCTTTAAAAATACTAGTCAATCCAACGTTTGAAAAACATTTTCACACACTCGAGATATGTTAACATACTTTCCGACGCGGATATACATGTATATCACGTGACGCAACTCTGTTTGAAACTAACGACGAACATATTAGTTTTGACAACGTAGATATTTCGGTTGCTACGAAATTGCATAATTATTTGCGCATTCTACTGCAGTTATTAGTTTCTGCAATTCCAAGTATATTTCGGATTGTAATTTCGATTAATTGTACAGAAATATATAGTATAATGCAACATAGTAACGATTTCACGTTCGTAATATAATGAAACGACATATGCATGACAATTTAACATTTTCAACATAACATTTGAAATACAAATTACGGTTAAATTACTTCTTATATGAGAATTCGGTAAATTAATACAACAATCAAACTTTTACAACAGTGAAGCTTTTCTTAATACGCGTTAATCTTTTTATATATTATAATACTTTAAATGACGAGATACGATATGGTCGAAACGATATGGTATTATCTATTTTACAAAAGTTGCTTAGAGACAATGAAATACAAAATTACGATATATGCGTATACCTAATTAATAGTATACCTATATTTAATTATATAAGTAAGTAAATAAGTACAATAAATAGAAGTAAAATAAACAATATCGTTTGCTTGCAAGTATTATTATGTGGTATTATAAATATTAACCCTTTGCACTCGAGTGGCGCCTCTGAAGCGCCAATAAAAATTGTTATATAATTAACAAACTAATGTTGACGTTATTAAAGACCCTTCTGTTGAAAGCGCAACAGTTTTACGAGTCACAAGACTCAATTTCACATGCATAAATTATACTAAGTACTATACTACAGCTGGACAAAATAGCAATATTTGACCTAAGCTTAAAATGGCTTCGAGTGCAAAGGGTTAACCTGTTTCAATAGTTCTCCACATTTTGTCCGTGATAATTATATTAATATATAATATTTTACTTTTAAAATGTATTTGTTCGTTGGTATTATCGGAGGATATTGCCGCGGTTTCTATGATTCAATCGGATATTCTAATTCGAAAATGAATTTGTACTTCGATTCGGAGGTTTGATTGCCAAGCCCGCGGAACAGTTAGATACGCGTATCGATTTCAATCGCTATCTACCATTTTAATGTTATTAATGCGGTAGCGTTATATGTAACGTCATCCTACGCGGTGATGCTTGCGTATAACGTATTAATACGGTAATCGTATTATTGCAGCGATGTGATTAATGCGGCGTTGATTAAGATTTATTAGGTGCGTGCAACACCGAATGGGAAAATTATTGCAGGTACTCTCCCATTCGTTGGCCGCTTTCCATCTATTCAGTGCGTAAGTCTTTTCGATCGTTTTTCTTTACACATAAAACATATTTGCGAATACAACCAGTATTTATAATTTAGATTGCAGATTTGTGGATTTATGACGAAACTGTGCAAGTGATATTTGGTACAGAGAAAACGACAAATGAATTTGTGATTATTGTTACAATACTTTCAACGTAAGCGAATTAAGTAATTAAAAATAAATACGCTTTCGTTTAATTCTTCTTTCGCGTATAAAAGTTTTCCATGTATAAAAGTTTTCTTATTTCATCAAGATGCGCAGTCTATTAATAGATAATCTGAATTAAATTACTTATGATGTGACTAGTTTTTAAAATATATTCGTCGTGACACAGTAACAATTGCGTGAATATATCTATAATAATCTTTCTCTTTATATTTCATACAATTCGGGTGTATGTATTTTTACATAAGATCCTATAATGTTTCCATTACTTATTACATATGCTTCTATTAATATATAATAAATTCTATTAATAAATAATATGTGATCAGTCACATCAGTGATCCAAAAGTTCCAAAGTCTTTATATTTCTTCCCCAACATAATCTTCCTCGCAAATATTCTGGAGCAAAGTAGATGATTTTGCGAGCGTAATAAGATGAGCTGCTTTTGTCCTTAAGGAAGCGCAAGATGTGTCACAGCTAATAATAAAGCAATAATGAACTAAGAAGCTTTATAGTTCTATCAGTCTTCGCCGTTTCAACGCGTCGGCAAGACTCACCACGGAAAATGAATAACATTCATTGTATCGTTGCAATATTAATAGCACAAATAATAATTATTTATTATTATTGAGTAAATAATAATAAATAATATAAGTAAATATAGATTTGAATAAGATTATTATTATCTATTTTTGAGACCAACTACTAATATCATTTTACTTTAGGTATTGTTAAAACAGAGTTATAAAGATTATTACAATTTTCTAATTTATTAAAATAATACACAAAGAGCCGAGCATACTCGAAAATATAGATAAGAAAAGGAAACTTCAGTTACTAATTTCACTAATTATTTTTTTGACTCTGTGAAATATATAAAATAACTACGACAATTTTATTTCGTCATTCGTTGCATTCCATTCCATTTGAGCTCGCTCTTAATTGGTTGCCAAGTCCACAATTTCCATTTGTGAGTTTTCTTAATGTACATAGGGCGCCGTAGAAAAATACAAAATAAATGAATTAACTGGAAACGGAGATTCAAATATTGCTTAGAGCGATGGGCGAAGAGCTCGGATAGAACCAAGAAGCAACGTATAAAATCGTCCTCTTTATTTTCACCTTTAGCCAACGTTACCCAGCCTTTCTCGTACTCTCCTATACACGCTCTCTGTTCTTTTCTTGAATTTCCGCTCTTTCCTGTCGTTATTCTTCTCGAGCGAGTCGAGTTAGCCTAGAACTTGAAACGGAACGGAGTTCTGCTTTGAAAACGAGTCGGCGAAATCCTCCAAACGAAGGAAAATATCGTAAGCAGCCCTTTTTTATTCCCGGTCCCACTCTAACCTTTCAATTATCACGTCCCGCCACTATTTTTTTTCTTCCGTTCGAACGAGGCTTCTCCTGAAATTGTTTCTCCGGGAACACGTATCCGTTTGATATATAATATCGGGATCGGAGAGATATCGACACGCATGACCCATCGCTACATGTCGTCGAAACACACATCGGCGAAGACAAAATTTCGCAACGATCGGTTTCGCGCGTTCTTCCTTACCGGAACGATAGCTTTTTTTGGACCCTCTCGATATTAAATTCGTAACGAGTCCCAGCAGACGCCGTCCCAAACCCCTCGTAAAATATCCTTTATTGGTCGCTTATTGCTGTTTAGACCGAAAAGGCGATAATCCGTATTCGTATCACGCCGAACGAAGGCCTAGCATCGCATTACCTTTCCTTTCGGTCGCAAACGTTTCTTGGCGTTATGAAATACAGTAGCGCCGAACCAAAGCATTACCCCACTGTGATTGATAAATATATATGGGGTGGAGAATAATACTTCATCGCTTTAAATGTCACTCTTATCGCCAATCGTGGACAAGAATTAAACACATTGACTGCCACCGCTAATAACCACAACATTTTATATAATTAAAGTAATATATCGGGAAGAATTTGTCAATATGAAGAACTAAATTAACATTACCCCCAGGATGAGTGGCGCCACTCATAAGTTAGATTTAACATGTTATCATGATAGGTATAAAATGTCTTCATAATTTCCTTTAAAACATTTTAGCGTTTATTTAATTGCATAATTAAAAAGTACTAAATCTTAAAGTCAATGGCATTGATAGTTAGCATTTTAAACATGTGTATATTGGTTTCGCATTAAAACTGAATCCTTTCGTAGATCACATTTACCTCTTATAAGATATAAGAAATAACCCTTAAAAGATTGTTTGCTCATTTTATCGCAAATCAAATTCATCAAATAAAAGTAACTCTGTTAAAGATCAAAATTGGTTGTCTCTTATTGAATTTTTTAATTTCATATGGATTTGTTAAAATTTGTTAGCTAATTAGTCGAGACGACTGCTCTTTTCCGAAGTTCTGGGGTAAGTGCCGTGCGGTCCAACACAGTCCTCTTACCAAAAAGCCATTGTGCTTTCCCCACTCCGTGGCCAGATCCTCCAAGAACAGAGTTTCATTCTTTGGCAATGCAACGACGGTTGCTTGCCTTCTCTAAACACATTTTCCATAAACAGTCAATGGCTCGACATTCGACAGCTGGGAGACCCACTGCGGTCATCAGCCGTCGCGTCGCATATCGCCAGGACTGTTTAGTCTCGCTTACCCTCCGGGCCACGCACATCCTTGAACCCTGCCATAAATCGATCGACGGCCGACCATCGTTCGGTCGTCTCCATCCCGAATTTTCTTAAAAAAATACGTTGCGCTAACAGATTTATACACTTGTTTACGAAATCATACGAATTTCAGTAGAAATAATTAATCTTCATTAATCTTTAGGAATTATTTATGAAATGTCATTCGTTTGTTCAATTTAATATTAATTTTATTACAAATAATTACAAATGAGTAAATTGAAACTTATAAAAGTGTTTATTTAATATGCAAAGAAGCGACTATGATTAACAAGAGGATTAATTTGGTGTGTAAGCAGGTGAATACGATCTATATAAAAATTAATTTTAAGCGCAAACTGTGTTAATATTCTTCACATAAAACAGAAGCACTCAAATTTGATTATTGAACTCTTACCTGAATTGTAAAAATGTCTGTTTCACAATGTGCTACATCCGTTTTGCAATAACCGTTTTTCGTTGATTGAAGCAGCTGAACAGATGTAAGTAGTAAAATCTACTACATTTGCTAAGAAAGACATAGTAATGGTGCATAAACGTATCTTTGTTAGATTTTCTCAAGAGTAGAACGTTTAATATTATTATACCGGTTATAGACGGAGTAGAAGCTATCTTTAGCCCAATGTCGCGGAACTAATGCACGACTCTTTTTCCGTGTAAAATTCATTTCCTCCCACCTACCAGCTTATCTGGTTCTTCCTTTTATGTCGGATCTCTTTGCCACCCATCGATTACGCTTTGCATTCTTTTCCTTATACCGACGCCTCCTTACCATCCAATCGAGCTTCTCGTGGCTCACCTCGCGACTCTTTGACATGTCTAACGTGGCTAACTAACAAAATAAACCTCCTTTTTATCCCCGGTTCAATCCCTTTCACGTCGTTCTATCTAAACTCGAAGAATTCTTTCTGTATCTTGCACAGAACCTCAAATGCGATCAGCGAGAACGTGCAAAAGTAAGACTAAAGTGGTTCGACCATCTCTTTCCTTGCAAGAAACTCCAAGAGTCATTAGGGCACTGAGATATATCTTTACAATTGTGTGTGAATATCTAAGAAATTATGTCACATGAAAATTTGATGAATTTAAGTCGTCTCAAATTTTTGTTATATCTGTAACTAATTGTATAGAATAAAATGTTTAGCTGTTTACAATTAATTTTTATCCTACTTCCGAAAAGGAAAATGTCAATTAAATCGTATATACTTTATTTTAAATGCTAAAATCTTCACCTTCATATCCTTAAACTCAGTTTTCTCACAGATTTTTCTTTCTCTTTTGACAGGTTATTTTATAAGAGACTCCCCTCACCTCCTTATAAGGTCACACTGAAAGGAATGTGGAAAAACTTGTTTAAACTCCGCAGCGCCTTGCGAATCTGTAAAATTTCGAAGAAAAAGCAACTTCGGTTCCTCGCTTCGTTTTATAACAAAAAGGCGTCCATGATGAAACTATGTTCAAGGGTGTGAAGTCGGAAACTTGACCTCCTAAAACTTCTTTTTGCATATAATTCAGTGACTCTTTAACTTCGTAAAGTAATGTGGTATCACTGCAAAGATATACAGTAGACGAAAGCACATTGAGCAAGAATAATTTTAATTCATAACTATTTCAATTCTTACATTAGGACCTTGAATAAGTTTTCGCTGTTTTCTTCCCAAAGTAAAAGCTTCATTTGAAATATAACCTTCAAAATCAGTTCACTCAAAGCATTGCCCATTACTAGAGACCACTTTCTCCCATCTTTCTGGCAGTCAAAGAATTCCGCGTTGGAAAAACAATTCGTCTTTTGAAACAATCCATGAATCGATTCATTTTTTAGTTTCTTCGTAAGAATGGAAGTACTGCTCAGCCAGGCTATGTGCCATCGATCGGAATAGGTGATAATCGGAAGGAGCTATGTCTGGTGAATACAGCGGGTGGGGTAGAACTTCCTATTTAAGCGTTTCCAGGTAGGTCACTGGTTTTGCAACATGTGGCCGAGCGTTGTCGTGTGACAAAAAAACTTTGTCGTGTCTCTGCTCGTACAGCGGTCGTTTTTCTTTTAGGGCTCGACTCAAACGCATCGATTGAGGTTGGTAGCGATCTCCCGTAATAGTTTCATTCGGTTTGAGCAGCTCATAATAAATTACACCCTTTTGATCGCACCAAATGCAGAGAATAAGCTTCGAACCATGGATATTTGGTTTTGAAGACGATGTTGATGCATGGCCGGGCTTACCCACGATTTTTTACGCTTTGGATTATTGTAATGAATCCACTTTTCATCGCCAGCGACGATACGGTGCAAAAAACCTTTTCTTTTCTGCCGTCGAAGCAGTAGTTCAGTCATCGGAAAACGCCGTTTAACGTCTCTCGGCTTCAATTCATGCGGCATCCAATGTCCCTGCTTCCGCATCATTCCTAACCCTTTTAAACGTTTTGAAACTGTTGACGCATCTACTTGTAATATTTTTCCAAACTCTGCTAGCGTCTGACATGGGTCTTCATCAAACAATTCCTCTAATTCTTCGTCTTTAAACTTTGCCGGTGCGCCAGAACGTTCCTTATCCTCAAGTTCAAAATCATTATTTTTGAAGCATCGAAACCAGTCTCTGCACGTCGTATCCGACAGAGCATTGTCGACGTGAGTCTCAACAAGAACTCTGTGTGCTTCAGATGCAGATTTCTTTTAAATAAAGTAGTGCAATAAATTCCCCGCAAAACCATTTTATTCGGCACAAAAGTAGACATCTTCAGAACCAATAAACAAATACGTGGTTGACACTATAGTGGACAATCATACACTGGAATTTAAGGTAACATACAGTACTTTCTTGCCCATGAGTCACCATTAGAAATTCCATGCACGGAGTACTGCTAT
>NC_135778.1:18444117-18474992 GCF_028453695.1 Augochlora pura | reverse complement strand
AATAATATCTGTTTAAATGTTACACATTTGTAACATAAGAGTATAAATATTTTGTAGAATTTTTCTACAATTAAAATATTGCACCAACGTTTCAAACGGTTCTTCCAATCGAGTAAGCGAGTTGTTTCACAGAAAATTGTATACCCGACCCGTCAGCATTTTTATCAACAATTAATAGAACGCACCACGAGACGGAGTACGACGATTACCGCATAAGCGATAAACATTGTAATCGCAGTTAATTTAGTACCGCCATAAAGTTTAATGAATGCGAGCGCTGCAGGAACAGAAGCAAATTACCATCTTTCACCGAGCATTAAGTACCCGCAAAGCTGTTGTGTCAACGGGCTATCAAAGGCGTTGTAGTAGGAATCACCAAGTAAAACTTGATCGAACGTGGCCGAGGCCAATCGACACTCTGTCGACTACACTTCGGTAACGGAACAAGCTACGAACGGCACTATTGTCGACAGAGAAAAGGGGTAACACAATATATCTATAGACACGTGGCTTATTCCCTCGGGAACGCGGCGAGAGAGTTCGGTGCACGATAATGGGGATAATAAATGGCCTAGAACCGCCCTTTGTAATTCACCCTTGATCCCTGTTGGATCTGCTCGTCGAAGGACACACGCCTAGAGACGAACTTGGATGTCCGCATCCGGTAGACCCACTCTTTAATAATCTAATCCATTATTAACCAGGCTGCAGATCTTTATGCAAATCTCTCGTTTTTACGAATTCTGTTGTACAAAATCTGATGGAGGAAAGGATTCCTTGTAACAACTGAAAAGTCCTGATGGTAAATGTACACTCCCAATAGAATAATAACGAAATATCATAAACACGTAAAAATTCACAGTCGAATTGTTACCATATTCATTCACATTCGCAATGATTAACAGTTTATCGATCGAAAGATCGCGAACCTGTCTGCAAAATAAAAACTATCTATATCAATTTGCAGAAAATAGAAACTAAATGAAAAGTTAAATTGAAGCTACTTGTTTTTACTATAAACGCTTATAATTCGTAGTTATAGTAATCATATTATAGAAGAAAAAGAAAATTTTTATCACCAAGTGCCTACATTTTGATGTGCGTCGAAATAAAACAGAATTTCATTTCAAGTGAAAAGAACAAAAAGTAACAATCATAATTAATAAATTATTACTAAAAATCTTCATTAAAAGAAATCAAATCTTCACAGACTCGTAAATATACGGTAAAGGGTTAACGAGTACAACGAGTACGAAATCGGTAACCAGACATTTGAAATATTGAGATAATTTGTTTTGACGGTGAATAACACAGCTAAATCGGTAAGCAAACTTTCCCCACAATTTGTTATTATAATGAGTATTAAGTATTAATGAGTTCATAACCGAATCGATAACCAAACCTTTTACATAATTTATTCCAAGAGTAAATATCACAGCTAAATCGATTAAAATACCTTTAGATAACTTGTTCTTACAGTGAATTCTGCATTTAAGTTGATAACAATTGTACCACAACGAAATTCGTAATAAAACGTATTACATAATTTACTTATAATTATATGTCTGTCACACAAACTAATTATAAGTCTGTCATGGTGTGAAAGTAAAAATGAGTAGGTCTAATGTAAAACAGTGGAGAAATTAAAAGAACGTAGAAGGCAGAGTATCAATTTACTTATGGCCGATGGAAAATTTGTAGCAAACTTTAATAAAAGCCACTGATTATTATGGCACAACTGGAACAAATCACTTAAGGTGTGTAAGCTATTAAATGAGTTAGACGCATGGATACCAATTTACAGCATTTTTGAGATAACAAGTAATAAAAAATGAAAACGGATGAAACATTTCGGTTTTCATATGCGTGCAGGATGAGCGAGCTCTGGATAAGGTCGCGTTAATTTCAACTTGACAACTCGCTGTAATAAACTCCCAAAATGTGAAGTTCATTAATTTGATGCCTACAGGTGAAGCTATAAATTACGAAACGAATTTCTGCTTCGCGACTGCTGAACAAGTTTCCATGATATTCGGACCTACTTTTTGAGACGCAAGTACGAGGACGTGGTTGTTGATTTCTCTTCGCGACGAGGACGATTTCGGAGGAAAAATGAAGAAGAGAACAGTTTAAAACGCGTACGTGGAATAACACGACAGCAACACAGGCGGATTTAGATATAGGCTATGGCCTGGGATGGCAGTCTTTAGAAGGCGGGCAGTGTTTTAGAAAAATTACGCTTTAGATTTCTCTATACACGATAAAAAGTCATACGGTCTCCGGTAGTTTTATAAATAATCAATAAAAAAAAATAGATAATAAATAGTTATCCTTTTGCACTCGGTTGTCCCTTCTCAGGGGACATCGCAATTCTAGTATATGACTAAACATTAACTCCTTGCCGTGCCATTTTCTTTAGAAGTTGCACGATTAGAATTTCTTCGATCGCACTAAATTCTTAGGTGAAAAAGGAAATTTTATATTTATCGCGTGCTTATATCTAGTTGAATGTTTAAATATTGGTAACGAGAGAATAACATTTTATTCCCAGTTAAAGGATCGGATGAATATTCATACTTAATAGCTTATTACTAGAAATCTCCATCGCGAGTCTGACTCGTTAAAGTACGGCAAGGGGTTAAAGTTTATTAGCGATTTGCAACTATTTCTCGATGTCTACAAACTCATATAAATCAAATATTATTATAACATTATTATATATACATATACATATATAATGTAACATCCATGATGGCACCGAGTGCAAAGGGTTAAAAATGTATTAATTTATTGTTATAACTATTAACACGGTTTTGTAGAGCAGTAACAGCTTTATCGAATAAATATTATACACTTTGTCAAACAGCAACAAATCGTTGTAAAATGAAAGAAAAATATAAAAACGCTACGAACTTATTCCCCAAACCAATATATAAAATAAGCTACTAACTTATATTAAGAGAGATCCTTATATTAGACAGCTTTATCCTATTACAATTAATTGCGTGAAAATTCCAGAAGGTTTAATTAAAATCGAAATTATAACATATAATATTATATATAATAATCGCGTGTTTAGTGGTGGCGTCGCGCGATTCGTCAACGAACAAAAGCATGTCGAAAAGTCCGCGGAAATCCTGTAAATGTGATTTTGCATTTCGGAAAAGAATTATATGGTAAGAAAATCATTCGGTGCTGGTCCCTTACAGCTCGATGTAAGCTTCGAAGCTTTTGTGTAAATCTGTCTAAATGGAAATCCTCTGTTACGAAGTTTCCTCGCTCTCCTGTACAGCCAGCCCTGCCTCGGAATATTTGTCCTACCTACGCTGATGAACGCTGGAAGCGATTTCGCCGGCAAGTTCGTCGAAGCGCAGAAAGAGGTTTAGATAATTCCTTGCGAACTTGGCGTGTCGTTTCTCTCTAATTCAAAGGCTTAATCCGACGAGTTGCTGTTTCTCCGCTTTTATTCCTCGTCTGTATCAGCGCCGGGGCAAGGGTAGTCGTGCCGGCGTTGCACATCAAGCCGGTGTAAACAACGACGTTAAACTTCCGATAATTTATTTACCCGGTGCCGGCCGGCGGCGTGCGAAAAGCTTCATGGTCGAAATTGAAAGAAGTGGCGAACGATGACGTAAATGAAACTTGTGTTAAGAAGAACGAAGGCGGAAAGAAATATGGAAACACAAAGAGAGACGTCTCGGAACGAATAAAACGAAGGAAATAATCGGGATAAGAAAGGAAAAAAGATTAAGAAACGACGAGAGACGATGGGGCAATACAAGATTTAAAACAGACAAAAGACAAATATAAATAAATAAAATAGATTCAAAGAATATTTTCATGTGCATACATATGTTCCGAGATAAACTATGAAAGAAAATAATGTTAATCTTGAAATAATTGTGTCTGAAATATGCGGTCATTAAACTCGAATCAAGAATTTATTTGTACAGTGACTGTCATTGACATTTGAACACCTAAACTATTAATTTTGCACAAGATTTACAAATTATAGGAATTTTTATAGTAATTTATTAATATAATAAACTGATAATAGTAGTTTATTATAATGTATAATTGCAGTGAAATATGAACTTGAAACACACGCTAAGCGTGCGAAGGCAAAATGCACGTAAAACTTGGTAACCAATGGTAACGAAAACGAGATTCACATTATGGATCCATAAACGTGAAAAACGCGTTGACAGAATGGCAATTGCCTTTCCATTTCCAACATAGTCGAGCTATTAAGACGGAAGAATTTTTCGAGAGTAACAATCGACCGGCGTGTCCCAACTGCGGTAAATTCAAATCCAAGCCGGTGCCAGATAATAAATTGCCATAACAAAGTTTCTTCGCATAGTTGCGATAGTTCATCGATCCTAACCGATCAACGGCGTTCAATGAGATTTCAATTTAGCTGGAATCGTTACCTTACTCGAGGACTTCGTTTCGATAACCTCCAGTTCGGACGGGAGATTATTTCCGTTGTTCGGGGAAACTTCGAATCTTAAGATCCTGGATTGGCGATCGGTGATCCTATCGGACCATAATCTGTAATATTTTATATCCTCCAGCGGATAATCTGCAATGTTTCATGCTCGTGTACAGCGAATGAACTTTGCGAAAAGTGTGGACGTATTAATCGAGGAAAATTGCGTTCGTGACTGTTAAAATTTAAATATTTAATATTCTGGTAATACTTGTATATAATCTAAAAATAAAATTTTTTAAATAAACAGAAATATAATATTTGTACGCTATAATATTATGATTGTGGTTGCAAAAATTTACGAGATTCGGTTCCAGAAAGTTGTACTCGCTTTCGTAAGAATTTAACAAACTCTTGCGATCGTTATATTGTGAAAACAAGACATGGATAATTTATCGTAAAGAGTGATTTTATTAAAATGTAAAATAGAAGTAATACAAGTTTTCTACATTTTGAGTTTCCAATTGCGTATCAGCTGTTCGTCTGAATTTAAGTATTAAATTCTCGAAAAGTGTTTCATATGTTTTATCGTTTATTATTGTAACATGCTCCAATGTACTAAGTAAAAGTGCTTCAAAGTTTTATTTATTATTTTAGACGGTAACATACCATTCGAGGTGTGGGTGTTTACTGCAATTTTGTAAAATGGGAAGCTCCCATGAAACCTAGGAAATGTCCCTGTTGTGTCATAACTTCATGTTATTAACACGTTCGTCGCCCACAATTAGACACTAAATTTCCCACATAATTAAAATAAAACTAAAAAGTTCACATTTATCATAGGGAATGACATTGGAACTCTTTCGCATTCGATAAATCATAGTCGAATTCATTTTGCTCGAATATATTGCAATAAAAAGAAATTTTCAAAATTGGTCAGAAATTAGTGTCAGCCAGATATGGGTGACGCGGCGACGAACGTGTTAAGCTATTCTTCATTCTCGATAATCACCCTGTAACAGCTATAATAAGCGAACACGCCATAGTGCAACGGGTTAATAAACGCAATATAGAAATATAATTTGATGAGTGTTCCGATGACAGTGTTCGCATTTCTCGTGTCTGATACAGTGGCTTCTGCACGACTACGACTTGCTACAACGTGTTACCCATAGTATGCGAGTACGTGTGCGCTCTGCGCGTATCGCGCACTAATCATGCTCGAAGGGTGGCGTTGTTGTCCTCTTTCCAATACAGACCATTGTGCTTTGTAAATGAAATGTTCGGCGCTCATCATCGCTCTATAAAATTTCGTATTCCGACCGAGAAGTAGACGAACAATAAAGCATTGTAAACACGACAACGGGCCCCGTGCATCTCCAGCTGACAAATGCGCATTGAAACGAGTGACCAGTTTTTACGCCGGCGATTCTAGACTTCTAGGTGCGCGATGGCGTATCATCGCCGCGACGGTAAAAACAGAAGATGCGGCGCGATACCGCGACTATAATAACGGACCGCGAGAATGAGAAAGGAATGTTTTAAGAGGACGATGTCAGTTTCCTGCCAACTGTCCCTAGGATACAGCGTAATGTCGTTCCTCCCCTTTCCTTTTGTCTCCTATACATCGGCCGAACTCTCTTTCCGAAATGTTTGAGAGCTTGCAAGAGAATGTGAAGTTGCCGATGAATAATGGATCTTTTATTCCGGCGACACCATCCGGGGTGCCGTCACAGACGATAATATCGTTGACACTTCATACAAACTCATACTATTTTTAATCGTGGCATACTCGATGAATCTCGGCTGAATAACGATTACCGCACGACAGAATCGTTGTTTCGCGACCTGCACAACTCTCTGCGTTCTTAGTACCTGCTTCTGTAAGTACCACTATTTATTATTCATTTAAGGGGATATTCTAGTGTGTATTTTCGAAAAGATATTTGTATGTTCTTAAACGACATAATTTTAACACGTTCCGTGGCAAGCCATTTTTGCTCGACACGTTCTCCAGGCCATTTGTTATTTTGCCTAAAAATTGTTATATTATCACGCAATGTGTCATTAAATCATCAGTCCATAAGTAATTAGTTTGTTTAAAGTGGTTATCATACACTTATGGTAAACGTGGCGCTGCACGTCGTTCGACTGTAAATTTCAGTCAGTCCCTTGCTTTGAACATGTCAACAACTATATGTAATTTAACAGTAACCGATAATTTGTTGACAGAAAAATAATTCAAAAGAAACGAAATAGAAATTGATAAATGAATTTTTACATAACCTTGTTCAGCGTAAGAAATGCTATGAAAATGTTTACTTTGAAAATTTTATCCGACGAATCAACAATTACTTAGTTTTTATCTAAATGCCCCCCCCCCCCCCCCCGCCTTCCGTTTGCCGCCTAAGACTTGTTCGGCAAAGTTATTGATACGCAAGCTTGTTAAACTATCATCTTGTACACGAAGGCGGCATCGTGAGCAGATCTTGTCAAGTTAGATTGTGATCGCCGAGGTCTGCTGTTCACGCCCACTACACAAATTGTCGTGTCATAAAACAACGCTGAAACGACCACAGAGGCAGCCTTTGCCAGATGCATGCGCGGGGTAGTCTCAAGCTTCGGATATCTTGTCCACCTTCACTTACTGTCCTTTAATGGGGAAGTTTATTACCAACAGGCATATACATACATAACGCGTTAGAAACAGTACGTTATTTTTAATTGTTTCAGCTTATCCAAGTTAAAACTGTCTTTTGTCATTGCGTTCTCGAAACCAGTCAAAATGATGGTTCATTAATTTTTTAATTTATCATCGTTTAGATTGTAAAGATACATTTATAAATTATTTGTTTAATGTACGTGCTACTTGGAATATTAAGTAGACAAATATTAGAATAACATCTGTTAAAAAACAGAATAATTGTTACTTTTTTAAGCCAATATAAAACGGCTATTTCAGTGCTCTGTAAATCTAGTGTTAGTGGCAGCAGCCTATTATTGAGCCTCCTTATATGTATAATACACAATATATTAAAAAAAAATTATTTTGGATTTGCAGTTGAAATGGCTTCGAGTGCAAAGGGTTAATATTAGTCAGACGTTGTCGAATCGAATATCTTTCTATTTTTGTTCACCGTAATGTTTTTACTTGTCAAATGTCAAATAACATGGCAATCTAGTCGACGAGTTTAAATGGCACGAAATTTAAGAGTAACACTCAAAGATATACCCCTTTATACTATTAGATTTTGAAAGCCTAAAGTAACTTCGTTAGGCTCGCTTTCGCGACAGGTGGTCCATCGGAGAAAATGATAGTCGCATGACACGCAACCGCCACCGAATCCTGAATGATGGAAAAGATCAGCCACACAGGTCGTAATATAGGGCACTTTATAATTGCTTCATCGTCCTGACAATATCCCGGGGATAACGGAAAGGAGGGATAATGGTGAACGAGTCACTCTAAATGCTTCGAGGTACCTTAATGCCGCGATTTTAAACGAATTTATCGGGATGCAAGGTCGATTACCCGTCGCGACAGTATTGAGCGATACGCTGTTGAGTCCCAAGGGACAGCCGCCATTCTTCGAGCAGTTATTACACCGAAAAACCGGCATATTGTTCGAAAATCGATACGTTCGAGCGAAGATTAATTAACGCGTGCGTCGCTTTCAGCGCGCTGTTAGACGCCCCGCGAGTCGCAAACAATAACGTCGCTAACCGCGATTCCTGCAGGACGCTGCTGCCGGTCTCGTCGAATAAGACTTAACCCTTTCAGTGTTTATTTCGCACCTAGCGTTGGCCAGGTTGTTTAATATTCGAACAGCGGAACTTTGTGGCAAATATATGGACCATTTATTTTGAAAGTGGCGTAAGTCCATTTTCTCCTGCTCCGAGAAAATTAAAAGTTAACATATCTGTTAATTAAAAAATTTAGGCAAATTATATGAAGTCTGGCAATGTTTCTACTCTTTTATCAATATGTAATTTAAATTGTACAAAACATGGGAATTTTTTAAGAAATTAAACGCGGACTAGTTATACGTAAAAAATTTACATTAAATTAAGCATGAATTACGCGATATCTCATTTTGTTCAAAGTGGGACTTGCACCACTTTCAAAATAAACGGTCCATATGTAGAACCATTTAAAATGGAAATTGTTAGAACAATTTACATGACTTTTATATCCTTAAACCTTGAAACATCATTAAATTTGGTCAGATTTTGCAACATTATTTAAATTTTTGTTTTTGACTGAGGTCAAGAGATTGACGAAATCGAGTTTCTCGCCATTGCATTTGCAATCTAAATAAACTATTTGTTTGCACGTTGTCCGATAATAATCAGCAGAAGATGAAAAAAAAAAAATCTTCTTGGAAGAATATTTGCGAGAGAGACTCACTCCTTATCTCACGTTCTCCGCACGACAATGTATCTTGTCTTTCGTTCTCCTGGTCTTTTTTTGATGAAAAAAACTTGATGCAATTTCCACGTCGCGAGCATGTCGATTTTCTACCGAGTCAGATATATTTATTTCCTTAATATCGTCGCACAAAGCACTTCAACGTGAATTACAGGTTACATTTCCCTATCGATATTCGAAGCGTAATAAATCCACCACTACCGTACTGTCCGAGTAAAAATGCAACGCAGTTGAGATGGAACGTGAAATATCTTCAGAAATTTCGATCCTATTTTTGGACAGCCACTTTTGGGAAGTGCCTAAATAATTCTGGAATTGTTTTCGAATTATCAATCAAGTATTTCGTAATGGAATAATAAATTGATTAACCAGTGAAATAAATAATCATGGTAACTGATTTTTAACGTTATTTAATCCTATTTGAACAAATTTATATTTTTATTGTAGCGAACTGTGGCTATAAAAATATAACAATAACTTTGGCTAGTCAACATATAATATTCGTACACGTATTCGTTGTTATGTAATATTTTATTGTCGCACACAGATCATACTTTACCGTTTCACTATATTTATTTATTCAATAACGTTAACGTTCAAGTTGTCGTGCTATCGATATCAGTTTTGCTTAGCACTACTTTTTCTGTCGATGATATTAAAATAATATAAAAATATACTATTAAAATAGATTTTATTTTCTCTTCAAATCTCCCACTGTAATTACATTGTAGAAGAGATACTGTGCATAATGAAATTCATGTAAGCAGATTAAAATGTAGCCTAATGAATAAATAAAACATGGCATAATTTCATACACGTTAATTTTGTATATTAAATTGAATTTTATTATCAATATTAATAATGTCATTAATTATTGTCCACGTGTATATCGGTTCCATTAGAATTTATTGAAAATACATACAAGGTGTACGATCTTAAAAATATTATTTATACAATTATTTACTCCAGGATTCAAAGTTAACGTTTATAATAATTGACGTTAATATATTACTTACTTATCGTAATAGTTTAATAGGAATAAACATGGCGGGGGTAAAAACTATGACGAACAAATATAGCATCCAATGCATTCGAACAATTGATTTGTTAAATGGGCAATGTATATTTAAAATTGTGTACACGCTTTTCGGGAGACTGTAGAAAATGATTCAATAAATGTATTTGGCAAACGTGATGCAGTATTTGAGTGTAATAATAGCTACACAAACTAGAAACAGTAGGTTGGAAAGGTCCGACGCTCTATTGTTAGAATAATTTCGTTATCCAGTGCTGTTGTGTCATTGTTAACGTACAATGACAGCTGGAGGCATAAAGTAATAGGAGAAAATGAACAGGTTCATTCAAAAGTTCGCGCGCATTCGTCGAATTCTCATATTGGACATTTTTCCGGGTTTTGCTTTGTATTCGTTAGTTGTCTGGATTGGAACAATCATTTGTATCCAGCTAGAACATTCTGATTCTGTTATCAATGGCTACACGAAAAGAGGGATCAATATCTCGTGCTGGCTCTTATGTCAAATACAAAGAAAACGATCATTTATCCCCGCTACATTATTCAAATTTTCATTCGTTCTGACTGATAATTAATTTTGTTCTATCCCTTTTGACAAAAATAATAGATCGAATATTTTTTTATATTATATTATTACTATTTTATATTATATATATTATTATAATATATTTATATTAGAATATACTTTGACGTTATATGCAACTTATTAAGATGACTAAAAGGAAAGAATCATTTAATTGATAAGAATCGTATAATATTTATTTTATATAATATATTATTAAATATGTAGATTATTATCCAAATTCGTTGCAGCTTTTGCATGAAATGAGCGTCGCTTAGGAACCGCATTCTTCCTAAAATAACGTTAACAAATTAAAAGTGATATGTTATTATCGTTTAATTAGTTAAATCGTGAAAATATTATTTAAATCCGCGATCGAACAATAAACAGTTTAAAAATTTAGAAGCTTCTCTAAAATTGCCATTGAATCAATTGGTTCTGTATATTGATTATTAAAATGCATAATTCAATATGTACAGAAAAAAAGCCAACAACGGGAAGTTAACTCCACGCCAGAATTGTCGCGTTAAGTGTTTCTAGTTTGATGAGATTATAAGATCGTTCAGGTAATTGCTTTTAAATGGAATTTCTAATGACGGGGATTTTTACGCGGACGCACTTTCACAGCAAATAATGTAATCGGAAGATAAAGCGGTTTGCAATTTTAACGGATCTAATAATTTGTTCCTTGTTCCTCGATATAATATTTCCTTATTGCACACATTTGCTGTTGTCGTTCGTGTTTATGAACAATTGGTAGAACTATGATTGTAAAATTCATTTATAATATATTAGTTTTGTCTATGCGATCAAAACAAGGCCAATTTATCATTTTATTTAATAGAGATTGTGTTTATTAAAACACAACAACAAAATATGTAAATTACTAGACAGGAACAAAATTAGATTACAAAATTACAGATTACAAAAATTACAAATAAAAGACAGATTACAAAATTAGTTGTAATGACAAAAAAGGAATAAAAAGAGTAGTTATTGTTCAAATTTTCTATCTCATCATATTATGAATATTTTAAGAATGCATGTTTTGTAAACTTTGTTAATTTATATAGATCACATATTATGTTTAATTATAATGACTTTATATATATAATTTCGAATTACAGTGAATTTTTATAATAATTTAAGTTACAGTGAATTCTTATAGAAATTTAACTTACAGTAAATATTCTAATATGAAATTCTATGGAAATATAAATTGTAACAGATTTTAAACAGAAATTAATTGATTTTAAGTAGGAATAAAATTGATTATAGTATATTTTTAAAATACAGAGTGTCCTAAAATCCTTGAATTACAGTACAGTGGAAATTATTTAAATTTTATTACGATTACCACGAAATTATAAATATCGATACAAATATAAATACAATATTATTTTGAAACTGTAACAGAGGTCAAGCAATGATAGTCAAAGTAAATGTTACGTTTCAGGTACGTTGAAAATGTGAGTAATATATTTTCAATGACAGACGATTTATAAATAATGGCATTAAAGAAATCTAAATTACACAGTGTTCTGGTTTAAACGAATGCATTATGAATTTGTCATAAAAATATTGATTACATGTTTAAAGATGTTTCTGTATAGAAAAACTTCTCTCCGAATTATTAACATGTTGCTAATAAACAATACGATTTTTATGATCTAGTTCTAGCTACTAAAAATAATAGCGAACGTTTTAAAATGATTACATATAAATATAAACGATAATTCCAATTCGAAGACATATTTTCATGCTTCGAGTAGAATATTTCGGCGAGATACGTCTATAATAGACAATTTCCTGGCAAATTCGAATTTCAACGAGCACAAGAATTAATTTCCGGAGCGCGTATTAGTTATTAGAAAGAAGCGGTTATTATATTATTTTCGTTTTCGTCTTCCTGTGTGTACGGCGGGCTGTTCGGGATCGATGCTTCCTAGGTGGAAATCAATTTCCTGGTTTATGGAACTCGTGGGAATTGTATAAGCGCGTTTTATATTCGTTAACGAGTTCTCCGAGGGTTTCGGGTTCGCCGAGTATGTTTTTACGTTTAAGTTTAACAGCAGAAAAAGAAGAAGCAGTGCAAAACATTTCATAAACATAATGCGGGCTTGTCATTTTAACTGTAGTTGCCACGAGAGCGTTTATAATTAGCGAAGAATGCAATAACGTGCGTCGTCTGGCATGTCTGTTTTAGCTTGTGCACAATGTTATACAGGGTGTCTCGATGTAACTTTTTCCGTAGTGAAAAATCTTTTCCTCGATTTTGTTAATTGGTTATTAACGAAACATATGAAACAATCGCAGAGTAATAGCGATAGCGAACAATTGGGTTGTTCGGAAAGTAATTTCGTTTTTTCTTGTGAAAATGAAAAACAATTTTCGTATAATAAACAAATATTTTATTAAATTTGATATTGGCCATTCTGTTCCCAATACCTTTTGTTATCTTTCTGGTAGTAGCATGATTCCAGGCTCATAAAATTTTTTATTTCTGCTGACAAAAAAACTGATCGAGGTGGTTTTTGACCTTCTCATTTGAAGCGAAGGTTTTACCGTCTAAAAAATTTTGCAGCGACCGGAACAAATCATAATCCGAAGGTGCCAGATCTGGAGAATATGACGGGTGTCGCATTGTATCCTATTCAAGCAGTAAATGCTTTTGGCGAGTGATCAAACTTGTATGAGGTCTCGCATTATCTTGGTGGAACACTACGCCTTTTCTGTTGATTAATTCTGGCCTTTTCTGTTGAAGTGCATCACTCAGTTTGCCCAGCTGATGACAGTAGACTTCCGAATTAATTGTTGTGTTATCCGATAAAAGCTGAAAAAAAACGATTCCTTTAAAATCCCACCAAACAGACAGCATCACCCTTTTTTGATGGATATTGGCTTTGGAAATGCTTTGAGTCGGTTCATCTTCTTTGCTCCATGATCTCTTGCGTTTCACATTGTTATATGCAACCCATTTTCCGTCCCCAGTAATGATACGCTTCAAAAGTGGATAATTTTCGTGACGTTTGAGAAGCGAATCACAGACGTCAACGCAACGACACAAATGCACAGATGAGTTTTTATTGGTCAGCTATCGAACGGTATATGACTCGTTGAAAAACCTCTAAGGACAGTTTTGACCATCTTAATCGGCTATGCCCTTTCTCTCCGTGAGAACATGGGGAACCCATATATCGAGCCTCGAGGTTAAACCCAGGCCTTTCGAGTGGTCATAAACAATTGGATTTAATAAATTGAACCTCTCACCGATCTCACGTGTTGTTATTCGCCGATTTGCATCAACTAATGCCTTTGTCGCGACTTTATCAGTTTCAACCGGCCTTCCAGAACGTGATGCATCTTCGACATCAAAATTGCCTGATCGAACTTTTGCAAACCACTTCTGGCACCGGTGTACTGTCAACACATCTTCTCCATACACATCGGTTATAATTTCTTTCTGGCTTGAATATCATTTTTACCTTTTCTATAACAAAAAAAGTAAAATATGACGAAAATGCTGCTTATTGTTCTCCATATTTAAAAGGGCACCAACCAAAAACTACTACGTAGAATCAATTGGACTTTTTCACACCCAAGCCTTGCTACATCAGCTCTCAAAACATATAATGACTATGCGGCTTAAGTGTGAAGTTGGGTGTAAAGAATACAATTAAATCCTCTGTTAGGAAAAAACAAAATTGAATGCGAAGGCGTGGCACAATTTGTTGCTAATAACTCATTAACAAAACTGCGAGAAACGCTTTCGTTAAGAAAGAAAATACTTCAGATGATCTGAGGAATCAGTCATTTCAACGTAAAATAAAATAGTTTATTTTGGTAATCTAAGGATAGAGCATGAAAATAATTATTACGTAAAATACAGTATTTTTGATGTTAAAAACATATATAAGAGGGTAGAATAGTTCCCACAATTCTCAACCGGAAAAAACTATTAATATGATACCGTAAAAAAAGATATTATCATATACTCAGCTATTATGTACCTACATTTGTTCTGGATTACCAAAATAATTATGTTTTACACTATGACTTAGCGAAACACAAATATTTTATTCGATAGTAATTAATGAAATGAATAAATTAGAAAATCAAATATTTTCAGTATTTTCAAACAAAATAATATTTTAAATATTATTGTAAAAATTTGTTTCAACAAATAAAGTATTTTATTTTTAAAAGAATATTCTTTCACAATATAAAGTAACTTTTATTACTTCCTATGATATAAAATAAAATATGTATTATCTATTTATAATTTAAAATACTGTTTTACCCAGCTCTGTTCGCAATTAGGGAGAGTTATCAGAGGCTGCGTGGTCACGTGTGCTACCAAGAACAACAGTAATCGATACGAAAAGTGCTCCCGGAATCACCTGAAATTTCTATTTAAATGTTTTCGTTTCGTCTGCGTGTTGGTGCTCTTTAAGTTTCCAAGATAAGCTGAACAATTATTCACAGCAAACTACCCGACGCGATTAATTCAGACGATTAACCTTGACGTGCTTCTATTGGTCGCGCTAAATGAGACTGTTTTCGTGCATACAACCGTCTCTCGAACGAACCAACAATTCCTTCACTCTTAATCTCCGTTTCTTTTTCAACGCGAGCAGAATTGTTGCGGTTGCTTTTAATTATCGACAAATGTCGATTACCTCTTTGTCTTCGGTTGAACATCCCGGATCCCTTTGCAATCAAAATTAACTGTAGGGAATGAATAAACATCAAGCCACGTAATAGCATGAAGTGAAATGCTGTAAACGTGTCATTTTTATCTTTTCCACGTACGAATAAATAAGCAACGCAGGAAAAAGATATTTAATGAAAATCGTTCGTAGAATTCATTTATGAGGACAGTAAAGCGATCGATGTGTACAAATGTAAAGTACAAAATGACGTCATCGCTTTGGGTATTTCCTGCAACAAACGAGGTATTTTATATCGAAATGGAGATTTTGAGTAATTATTAGTAATAATTAGGTATGAATGTTACTTTTTGTCCTCTTACGTCGAAACACAATTTTGTTCTCTCGTCATCGATATTTAAATAATCAAGAACATGTAGATACACAATAAATATAAATTTTCAATATTTTAAATAGAAATTTCAAATTGAGATAGCTGTCAATTCCTTAAATATTGATGGATATATTTTTAACTGCCAAATTGCTCAACAAATGAATCGAAACTGGACATGAAAATGGAAGAATGAAAACGACTGGAAAAATTATTCGATAAATTTTTTCGAAGGATATATTCGAAATGGTATTCGAATATCAGTTTATTCCAAGAAATATTATTAAGAATAAATTTTTGATTTGTATATTTATCCAGATCCAATGTTATTCATTATTTAACAATGAAAATTTTTACATGAAATTTTTTATGTAATGAAAAACATTTGATTAAAAAACATTATCTGAAATCCTTTCAAATAATAGTTTGCACGATCAATTATCTGGGTTTCGAATTAATTGTTCAGTATTAATATTATTTGCGTTATTACATAATTCAGTTGCACACATTCCCGACCATAATTTCTATGCAACTGCACACAAGTATTTGGCTTTCTTCTGCAAAACTATGCAATTTGCTTCGACGAGAATGTTGTTGATAAATCCCTCTCTGTCGTCCTCTCCTTATACTCCCCTCCTACCCATTTCTCACCATCTCCCGGTCTCTCTCTCCGTCTCTCTAATCTGAACATATTGATTGCGCAGCAAAACGTGGATTGAATATTTAATCTCCTTCGAGTCGTCGTGTAATTCTAGGGCCAGAATTATATGAATTAATCGAGTCGATTACGTAAAAATTCAAGACTATTTCTGCTCGTAATAATATTGTCTGTGAACTACCATTTCTTTCCTCATCCTGCAACATTTCAGCTTTAATGTAAAACGGATCGCAGATTCTGCCTCATTTCTATCACAAATTATTTGATTTGAACGCAACTTCGTTCAAATTGTAAAGTGGTTCTGTGTATCGATAAAAGTTGTCGAGAATGCTGAGTTTTGCAATATGATTAAATGCGGTAAAAATCGATGAAGCGTAATTTGTTGTGCATAACAAGTGAAATAAGCCTCAAACCTGGCAGGCTAAGTGTTGGAGCATCACGGCGTCGTCAGTAATAGCGACGAATTGCGACGTTATATGCGTGGACTGTATTAAGTGGAGGACCGAAATTTGGTAGCAAAAAAACGTATATATTTAGCCTCGTACTATTTACACCTTACCTTTGAAGGTCTGAGGTCCTCGAATTCTATTCCAACTCTGACGTCCTAAAAAATCTTGTCTCTCGAGGTAAACTGCTACCCCTCTCACGCATTTCTAATACTCGCCGATTGGTTTCCCATGATTTCGGCAATAACCAATCGGCGAGGCTGTTTCAAGAAGGCACCCTTCCTTTGCGCCTTTAGTGCGTCCTTTTGGGAAGTTGCTGGGACATGGAAGATGGGGGCGACAGCGATATTTTAACAAAGACGGGAAATTCCTCCAGGTGTGATTACGGCTGGCCACCGTTGCAAACTAACATGGGACTTACCCTTTGGAACTTTCCTTTTTTTTATGATACGTGTTGGCTATCGAGGCCGAGAGAAGCGAAATCCTAAAGTTGAGCGATAAAGTATGCGTTCTCTCGGCAGGAAAATTATTTTAAATCCAAATTGCTTACCAGCCGTTACCGAAAAATCTTAAACTCAGAAATAGCCGGCTAGGCCCGTCCGTGTCATAAAGAATATTAGTGCTGGCCAATAACATAACTTTTATGACAAATTCTTGGAAACAATAAGATTAATGGCTGAAGTAAATAATGTAATATTTCCTCGAATTAATTGTAGTGAAACTAAACGTTTAGTTGGAAGCTACTCTTGCTTTGTGCTCCAACGTTTTGTCCTGCAGCCCCGAGGTCCTACATGACGTTACGTTTGTACTTTCTGATATTGCCAAATGGATACACCACGTTACGTTACGGACTATGTAGTTGGTAGAATGTTGAATTCTCCTAGTTGTAATTTGTCATTTATTAAAATAATTTCCACACATGATGGAAATGATATAGTTGATTTTAATGCATTTAATGCATTCCAAATTTTTGTTATGTCCAAATATTGGGTTGGGGAATAAGTTCGTAGCGTTTTTATATTTTCTTTTATTTTACAACGATTTGTTGCTGTTTGACGAAGTGTGTTGCGAACTTCGGGATCCTCGTCCGGTTCCCGTCGCTCCGTTCCACGAGTTCGCGGCATCATTAATAATTTATTTTCACAATTCTTTTACAATATTTTTAAATTATCGAATTCAATGGGTCGAGTTTGCTGTCACAAAAACCACTGCCGAAGTTCAGCTCGGTTGGAAGACCCTGAACCGTGTTGCCGTCTTTTATTTCGGCAAGGAAATTCCAAGGCGGCACCGGTTATCCATCCGGTGCTCGTAACAATATTCATTCAATAGAACTGTTTCTGCTCTACAATCTCCATTGAAATAAGTTATTCGAATAAAGAATTATGCGAATATTATATGACTAATAATGAAACTAAAATGTAACTAATTTCTGAGTAAAATATTCGACTGAAAAGAATGCATTCTCATAATTATCCAAAACAAACATTTATTTGAAACAATTCGAATAATGTCCAACTCTGGTAGAAATATTATATATGAAAGTCTCCGTCATATTTTAACCTTTCGCACTCGGTGCTATCGTGGATGTTACCTACCTAGCGCTTATAAACATTTATATTATTATATAGTATACGATATATATATATATGTACATACGTATATGTATATATAATATTGTTATAATAATAATCGATTTATATGAATTTGTAGACATCGAGAAATAGTTGCAAATCGCTAATAAACTTTAATATTTAGTGATATACTAGAATTACGATGTCCCCTGAGAGGGCACAACCGAGTGTAAAGGGTTAACTGAGTATGTGATAGATCATTCAAATGTCGTTTTCAATAGTAAGGTGTTGGTAGTGGTAGAATAATCGATGTAATATTACAATCGGCTTCCATTACGCGGTTCCTGTCACACGCAGTCCCGCAATTGATTCGACATCAAACTATTATATTTCTAATAGTCGGCGCGGAATTCTAAGCCGCGGTATCTTCGCGAGCGCATCCATCTAATGTATCACAGTCGTTGGTTGTATTGTCATCGCTGGTCGCAATTGCTCATCGTCTTCCCCAGCCATCGTCTTCCGGGTTTTCCCTCTGGCTCCGCCGCTTCCGCCCGCGCACGTGGCGCTGGAATTTATCCCCCCCGGTAAAATGACTGCACGCGAACGCCGAGCCGACAGTAAGTATTATGAACGGAGCGTGATGCATGCGTGCATCAGATACATCCACCATGAAACAATAAATTGTGCAATTTAATCGCGGTGTCGCGCGCGGGAATTCTAATTACGCAGCTTAATTATCCCGCGAATGAAAAGCAGAAGAATATTTGTTCGTTCCTCCCTCCCTCCCTCCCCCTCCTGCCAACACCGCCGCGTTTAATCCGGTTTCAATTTATTCATCTGTTTATAACATCGCCGCGAAAAATCCATAGTTTTGCTATTGACCTTATTGATGGAAATTCTCAAGGAACTAACTCCGTTAGAGGAGAGACGGAGTCGCTACAGAATTCTAGATGGGCAAAACAATGGTTTTCGAAATATTTCCTTCTACGTAGCAGGCTAAATAAATAAGTTCCTTTTTGAGTTAAATTCCGGTCCTACATTTTATACAGTCCAGACCGTCACGACCCAATAGTATCAATATTTTTAAAATACTTCCAAGAACGCTCCCGATTCTTTAATTTTGGAAAAACTGCAGAAAAATGTACAATAGGTCAAGACAATATTGGCACAACCAGTTTTCTTTGAATATCTTTACACTGTAAAGTAGTCTATTAACATTAACTATGTTTATTAGTGTCTTTTGACGCACATAAATAGTATGTTTACTGAGAAGTCTCAGTTATTTGTTATAAGGGAATAAAGTCAAGAAAACGAAAAATCCAGAGTCAAAAAAGTATTGTCCATGGCGTTGCGATGTTCGCAGAAAGAACAAGTCTTCCTTCTTCCATTTTTCCACTTCAGTGGAGAAACGCTGAATAGCAATTTCTCGAGCAGACGGTATATGTATAGTAATCGACGCAAGGCTTCATCGCCGAGTAAATCTTAATTTCAAGCGAACATTTCGTTATCAGACAAATAAATCGTACCATCAGCCTCCATTCAATCGAGAGTCTCGACCGTCTACCCGAATCAGTGATCAATATTTAACCCCGCCGAGGTCACGGTATATTAAGTATTCATTCTGGCTCATCGTGTATTCTGAATGTACAGTAATTTAAAATCTATACTAATTTGCTAACTTGTATATCATTTAAAGAATGTTTGCTTTCATCAAATTCTTTTTCGGACAAACGAAGCACGTTGAGTAGGAAAGGAAAAGGTACAAACTGATTAATACGTTAATAGCCACTGTCACACATGTGTGACATCTGCGGTTTCGTAGTTTATATGAAAGTAGATAAATTAATTTGACCATAGGATGTTTCGTAAATTTATAATATACGTGGCACAATTTCCAGGGAGGCAATCACTTCGGTTTACTAAATTGTTTTATTAACAAATTATTTACTAATATGTATTCAAATTATTTAATAACTGTAATTACTGTGGATTTTATCTACTTAAGATGGCAAAGATGGTTAGTTTCAATTAAAAACGGTAGCAGAATTTAAAGCATGTCATTGTATTATTTTCTGTTTAATAAAATTTTTAAAACAATGATGAAATATTTATTTCATTTCTGTTCCTTGCAATTAATTTACACAATTTTTATTGTGCATAAAATTTCGCAGTCTACTGATAATTTATATCCAATTAAATATTATTATATCTAAATAAATATTATTATATGGATTATTATATCTAAATAAATATTATTACATCGATTTCTTTCACAACTGTGGCGATTGATGTTTGTTTCTTGTAGGTTTTCGTTTACTTTCATCGATGATTTTCGATGACAGAAAAATCAAATTTTGTTTCGATGTCGATGAAATTAATAACATTCGTATTTACTAAATTATGTATGAAGTGTCTTCGTTACTAGATTGACTCGTTGTTACGATGCATCGGTAAAAAATGTAAAAAGGAAATTGAACCAGCACGTATCAGATTAACCATAACTTCTGCCGAGTTAACGCAGCATAACCGATGGACATATTGCTGTTACAAGCAACACTGCACGGTCTTCTTAACGTTCCCCACCCTTCTTTTGGTATACATAGTGGCGGAATTTATTCTGTTGTAAAATGGCCAGCCGTGAACATCGGTCTGGCAACAGTACCGTGTGCAATTATGTAAAAACTATGCTAATAGAAATTGCATAGGAAAATCCATTTATGGTACAGGCAAGAGAGCGCGTACTATCGCAAGGGTGGTTGCAACGGGCGTGGGGAGGGATGGCGGGGGAACGGAAGAGAAACGGGGTCGAGATGATCCCCACTCGGCGGGAACGGGCATTTCGGTGTAATGAAAAAAACTGGCGAAATTATGCAAATGCAATAATTTATGCAAAACGGACCGAATACCAGTTAAACTTGCTAGAATCGATATGCGCCTTTCGCAGCTTTCGTTTCTTCGCCATTGGCTATTTCCCGTTCGCCGCGCCGCGCCGCGCCACGCCGTCGATCTTTAATATCCAGCCGTTCCATTATTCTCGATACTTTCAGTTTGTTTACGAACTTTTCACAGATTTTTCCCGACTCTTCGTCGAAAATTATACAGACCGTTTCTGGTGGTAGTCATACGAGTGAGCGTACGATACTTTATTTTTACTTAGTGTTAGTACCCGGTACTAATATTCTTTATCACACGGACGGGCCTAGCCGGCTATTATTCAGCTTAGGACTTTTGGCTAACATCTGCCATGCTATTTAGATTTAAATGACTTGTCCTGCTGAGAGAACGCATACCTTATTGCTTAACTTTAGGTTTTCGCTTCTCTCGGCCTCGATAGCCAACACGTATCATAAAAAAAAGAAAAGTTCCAAAGGGGAAGTCCCATGTTAGTTTACAACGGTGGCCAGCCTTAATCACACCTGGAGGAATTTCCCGTCTCTGTTAAAATATCGCTGTCGCCCCCATCTTCCATATCCCAGCAACTTCCCAAAAGGACGAGCAAAGGCGCAAAGAAAGGGTGCCTTTTTGAAACAGACTCGCCGATTGGTTATTACCAAAATCATGGAAAATCAATCAGCGAGTATTAGAAATGAGTGAGAGGGGTGGCAGTTTACGTCGAGAGACAAGATTTTTTAGAACGTTAGAGTTGGAATAGAATTTGAGGACCTCGGATCTCCTTCGGAAAGGTGTAAATAGTAGGAGGCTAAATATATAAGTTTTCTCGCCACTAAATTCCGGCCCTCCATTTAATACAGTCCACATATATAACGTAACAATGCGTCGCTATTACTGCCGACGCCGTGACGCCCCAATACTTAGTCTGCTTGGTTTGCGGCTTATTTCACTTGTTATGCACAACAAATTACGCTTCATCGATTTTTACCGCATTTAATCATATTGCAAAACTCAGCATTCTCGACAACTATTATCGATACACAGAACCAATTTACAGTGGCAACGAAGTTGCGTTCAAATCAAATAATTTTTGATAGAAATGAGGTAGAATCCGTGATCGGTTTTACATTAAAGCTGAAATGTTGCAGAATGAGGAAAGAAATGGAGAGGGAGCAGTACGGTCATTTTTCGCTTTGAAAATTTATGTTAAACTTGAAATATTCCAACGAAATTGTGATTTATCCAATAGCATGTACAGTTGGAGTTCTTTTTATGACATGTCGTACATTATTTCTCGTAGATTTTGTCGCAAAACGTGTCTACCGTTTCAGGATTTTGACAGAAAATCAGCGAGTCATCAAATCATTTCAAAGGAAAAAATCACAACTTCCTTAGTCTTATCCGTAAAATTGATTTTTTCAAAATCCTCATACGACGGTGGCCGGATTTGAAATCAATTGAAATCGGACGAATCACAATTTTGTTTATATATTTCCAGTTTAAAATAAATTTTTCGGGTTAAAAAATATTTCTGCTCAATTTCTTCTATTTTCTTTTATTCTGTACCATTTCAGCTTGTACCATCACACGTTAGGTCTAAGTTAGGCCTGGATTGATTTCAAATGTCTGTTTCTCCAATGTTCACCAATTGTACATATGTGCCCATAATTATGAAAGTGGTCTAAGTCAAAATTTAAAAAAAAATAAGTTTATCAGTTATTTTACACTACATTATTTTAAACTAAATTTATTCAACGTAATTTTTACGATATCGTCCAAAATGAACCATTAGATGGTGGTTGTAATTCCAACATTATATGAAATTCATTTAGTGTTAATTATGAAAGTGGTCTAAGTAAAAAATTTCAAGAAATTATATAAACATAACTTGAGAACGACGCGTGGCCTTCTTTGACGCGTCTCTGAACTACATAATAAACCGATAAAATGAAAAATGACAATCAAATAATAACAGAAACGGCAATTCATTCCTGTTTATCTAACGATATACGATGTGCATATGGAGGATGTAACTACTCAAAAACACGTAATAGCTTACAGCGATGCTTGTCCAGGCCAAAATCGTAACATTAAAGTAGCATTGACATGGATGAAAATTGCTTAGTCATCGAGTAAAAATATTGAAACAATAGACCAGAAATTTTTGGTATCGGGTCATTCCTTTCTACCGAATTACCGTGATTTTCGGTTGATAGAAATGAAAATAAAAAAAGCAAATTACTTATACAACCCTGAGCACTATTATGAACCGATAGAAAAGCGTAGAAGAAGAAATACATTTTCGATAAAACGAATGTCGCGGCCGGATTTTATTTCAACGAGATCGCTAGAAGAGTCAACAACAAGAAGAGGAAAAAATACCGCGGGCGATCTGTCTCTTGGTCGCAAATACAATGGATGAGATTCGTGAAAAATGAACCATAGAAAATGTTCTATAAAACTTATTTAGATGCTCCTGAATTCCACGTTTTGGATCTTTCATCTAAAAGAGGAAGATCAAAAATATACGAAAATATTAAGCTACTTCCTTTATACAACACCAGTGAACCAGTATCGGAAGAAAAACATAAAGATGTTATATGTTTACTACCATACATTCCTCCAGTTCTTCAGAAACATTTTAAAAATCTCAAAAATTCGAAACGATAAAAATGCATTATTTTTTTAAAATCATTAATAAATATGCAGGAATTGTTTCATTACAGTTATTGTTTCAAATAAAACTCATAGTTATTTATTGCTTTAAGTCATTTATAGGATATTCAGTTAATTTTGAAAATGGTCCGATTCAAACTTTAAAAACATTTTCGTATGAAATTCACAGAAAATTTCATATTCATAATAAATTTCCATTAATCAAGGCTAATAATATTCTAAATAAAAAGATCGCATAATGTGTAAAAATATATTTTAATTTATGTAAATGCAATTCGTTAAATATCTCAAAACAAGAAATATATAACTTGGACCACTTTCATAATTGTGGGCGCATATATTCTTTTACAACGTATTTAAAAGCACACCAATAATCGATTTCGGTTCCTTATACAATGAAAATGAAAATTGCAGAAATACAGCAAGAAATAGGTTATTCGCGTGGCAGTTTAATATGAACGACTGCAGATAAAGAAGAATACTTGCTCCCAAAATTTCATTAAGGTCTGGTGATTTCACTTGAGTACATTTCCCTGTCAGTTACAAAGAGTCAGATATTCGCGCTGTTCAGCAAGGAATTCGTGGAGCTGAATATCTCGCAATCGAAATTTCGTATAGACAAATTTGATTTTCTTCTTCCTTGTTTTCTCCATTGCGCTTTCGCAATTTGTCTCCCATTCTTGGAAACGTGATAAACATTGCAAACGCTTTAGAAGATTTTCAAGAATATCTCTCGGTACGCGGAAATTTCATTTGTTTCGTGGAACATGTTTGCCGAGTCGTATACAATATTCCATCTCTATCGCTAAACAATTGGAGACAAAGAACGCGATTACAGAGAGCAGTGGACAGAATTGTACGATTGTTTTTGGCTGGCAACGCGTTTATGTCCTACTTCCTCTCGTTCGTCGTTGCCGAACCCTCTCTTTCATTGCCGGCAAGAGACTGAAGCAAGGCCTACTTTCCCACTATTATTCCTGCGCTATGGTGGGGATGACGATGTGATTATAAGGAGACCGACAAAGCGTGATTATAGGGAGAGAATACTGTATTGTCGGTACTTCAACTACATTCGCAGCTTTCTACAGTCGAACGTTTGTTATTCGAGATATTTTGGTGACGCGACATAAGGATAATTGCTTCGACGAAAGAAATAATCTAGCTTTTGTCTAATATTTAGACAGATTTTTCTATCCTGATTAATTTTATATGCAAAATGATATATATTACCGTTTACTTTCAAACGTTGTACCGGAAAGTTTGTTATTTTTTAGAAGAAAGGCATCGGCAATTTTACAATTCCGTAAGTAGCTGAAATTAAATTGATTCAGATCTTGTTCGTATAAATATATTCTTATATAATTACAGAAAAACAAAAATAGTCGGCTTGATAGTTGGCATTATTATTCAAATAATTTTACGATCTCTATTCGAATAAAGAATTATATTTATAATTTCTGACGAATAAAATTTATGTTTATAATTTATGACGAATAATGAATTACTGGCATACATTTGTACTAAATTGGATATCTATTCGATAGGGTCGAATAAAATTATATTCGTTATAGTTTTCACCTCTTCTCCGTCATCCAAATAAAATTTTACTAACTCTGATAGGTGCATAGATGTTTGCAGTACCAATAATTAACACTAAAATTAAAATAACTCCAACAATAATAAAGTTTTCACACTGAAATATTTACTGCAGTTCGTGTACATGATGATGAAGAAAATTAGACTTTTTTCTTTTTTAGAAAACAAATCTTTTATTCCCCTCTGAGGGAACATCGTAAGTCTGTCATATCACTCTGTTGTCCCCTCTGAGGGGACATCGTAAGTTTATCGTATCACTCGGATATCCCTTGTGAGGAGACGTAAAAGTTTATCAGTGATTACGAAGAAACTTTTACTTTTTAAAAAGTGCGTGTTTCCCTGAAGTTTTCTATTGAAATTGCGCCATTAAACAAATCAAAACATAGTATCATTGCCAAGATATCGGGTAAATGATTCACTTTTCTGTGCCGCTGTTAGTTAAACATCATTAACTCTAATACAGCGTTAATGAAGATATTACGAAAACTTTGTTTTCACATGATTTTTTTGGTGGAAAAATGATTAGACTACCGTAGAACATATAATCTAATATTTTATCTTCCAGCATGTTTTTAATAGTAGCAGTTTTTCAATATGAGTGGCACTAATCTTTGACCAATTTTGAAAATTCATTTCCTTTGTAATATATTCGAACAAATTAAATTTGACTAGGATGTTTCAAACACGAGAGTTTTAATGTCATCCGCTGTTATAAACATTAACTTTGTAGTTACCTTTTAATTAATTAAAATGCTTTGACTTTGTAGAAATTTTAATGATTGATTGTCGGCGATGAAAGTGTTAAAATCAAAGATCAACAATTGTGATTAGTTGAAAATTATCCAAAAATAACATTAATGACAGCCATATTGCAACAAATGTTTTACATCAATACAGTGATGTGTATAGTTATAGATTCAAAGTAATTTTTACATCGTTGCTGATATGTAAAGGAAGACTTAACAAAGGATCGTTTTTGCATATTTTCTTTTAGTATAGAAATCTAGAAATATACAACCTCTATACGTTTAAAAAAAAAACATATGAAAACATTTACAGCTTCGAAGAAATTTTTCGCCAAAAAAAGCGAAATAAAATATGCCTTCTTCTGATCACGAAATTCATGAAAAAAATGTTACATCGTTGTGTTATATTTTTCCATTTATAATACTACAATGTGCGCCCTGTTAAATAATAAAAGCGATAAAGTCTAAGATCAATAATCCTAAAGATAGGAAATAATATATTTTAAAACTTGACTGTATCAAATTGACAGTATAATGGGATGAGAGGAAAACTTGAAAAATTGTATTTTGGTCAGTGAAAACGGATTCACGAACCAGCGTGTACTGGGAAATATGGGTGGTACAACATTCCTCATCGAACCGTCCCATATTTCCGTAGAAACGGTCCAGGAACATTCTTCATTCACCGGCGGAGCAAAGGCCGCGTTCATCAAGCACGTGGGTAAGGTGACGTTATTAAGGTGCAACGTCATGAGAGGGTTGAAGTACGAGCGCGTGTTCGTGGCATTGAAGGCCGTTTGCGCCCTAAATGCCATCTACATATTCATGCTTATAATCGTCCATTACGAGGCGCGCGGGTCGGCCTTCTTCTTCCCGACTTGCACGCGGCCGCAACATCCGTTCCCTCCTTCCTGTTTTTGTTCCCGAGTTGTTTACAATGAAAGCTACGGCGAACGATGATCGTAAATTTACATTAGCCTGCGCGCGCGCGCGCGCGCGGGCTGTTGCCACGAGTCTCGCGATTGCTTTCTTTTTAAAGCGTGTCGATCCGCGGCTAACTCACAGGAAGAATAGGAGCCAAAATTAACAGAAGCCTCCGGGGAACCTTGTTGAACTTCCTTAACGAAAAGAAACAGAGGCGGCACAGCCTGTTTGTATCGCCCCGCATGGATCCTCTTCGTTGACGAGTTTGACACAAGTTTCCCTCGTAGACAAATTTAATACTGCTCGAGGCGTTATTACGAAACTATCTGTAGCAGCGTTACGATTGCTCATCCGGAACACATCTTCGAGAGTCTACACGGTCGCGGAGACTGTGTTGCCTCGAGTCTACTGTAAAACTTCGTTACGAATGCAGGGATAGATGGAAATTCCTCTCGTAAACGAATAGTAAAATAAGGAAGCCGAGTGAGGGGACGCGTATTCCACGAATTTTCATCGACTTTCTTTTCCCATGTTCCGGAATATTATCTTCCTTCTTTGAGCGCTATCGCTGCCGGAGAAAAAGTCCCTTCGATGCTGAATTCGATGCTCCGGTGTAATTGGATTCGCCAGATATTTTCAATGCGTTCTAAAAATCGCGGATAGTTTGCCCGTATCTAGTTCTCTCCATCGATCTTTATGTACATTAAGATTTATGTGTCGGGTGTTGAAACACATAATTAGACTTTTTCATGAGGTACTGTGAAACCTTATATACATTGGTGCGCTAGGTGTGTACTATTCATATTATAGATTAAAAAATGTTTCATTTTATATTTTATCTATAAAGTTTATTTCTCATTTTATCTTAAGTATTGTATAAATTCTGCACACAAAATTAATCCTTTTCTGGATCATATTCACCTTTTCATGATCTAAATTAAACGTTTTATACAACACGTTCACCATTTTGCTCTTGAAATTAATCCTTTTACATCCTTTACAGTCCTTATTTACTTTTCGTTAAATTTACACTGCGTTTAAAAATTGTACGTACTTCCAATGAAATTTGTATTATTTCATAATTGGTTATAGAAATACATATTGCATTTGAAATTTGAAAGTATTAATCATTCTATTGTAAGTGAAGTAAATGTAAGTGATATAGAATACTTGTTACATTTTTGTAACACTTGCAAATGCGCTATTTTGCATAAAATCTGCAGTTGTTCTGTAACATAGTTTAACCCTTGCTACTCGTAGCCATCCCGGACGTTACATACCAGCAGCTCGGCGAAACTTCGTCGCGAAAACGTGGACCTAGGAATCGTCATATCATACCATAGCGTTGGAAACAAGTTAAGCATTACGAAGGTATTTGATTTATATAAACTCATAGACGTCGCGGAACGCATATATGCAAAGAAATCCAAATTTTATTTCTTGTCAATATCAATTTTATCTAACATGTCTGTAGAAACATCTACCTGGAACTTGTTTCTTCACTACTATCATTAGTAGTAAACTATAGTATATAGTAAGTATATCATGATACTCTCTCGTGTATGGTAGTTTTGCCACTGTTTTAACAATGAAAATGTTGTAAGTTACAAAGTCACGAAATGATATTTGGACCGTTCATTTTGAAAGTGGTCTAAGTCCATTTTTTAAGAAAACGAGATACACGTAATCCATGCTGAATTCAATGTAAATTTTGTATGTATAATTAAAAAAGTTCATATAATACATAAGAATTCGTATTTTCAATCAGAACCATCGGCAAAAGGGACATGAAGTGCAAGCCGGTTTGATGCGATCTTGGGGTCTAGTTACTGGCAAACTAATTTCGAAGGAACGAAGTTATCGCTGTTCAGCCCGCTCGCCGGACCAAGACCCTTAACAGGGATGTTCTTATGGTTTCTTCCAGCGCGGTTGAAACCGAAATAAAACGAAATCAGTGCGCAGGGAAAGCCGGTAATTTCACATGATTACGTCCAGCTTGTGCTCGTTCGACTTGGTTAATTAACTCCTTTATCCTTCGTAAATGTCAAGGGACAATATTTGGAGGAGTCTCTGTGCCCACTGTCTTGGTCGTTCTACAGAACCGCGTGTCCTTTATGACCTTGGATTTCGAAGTGCATGAAACGACGAGTATCCATCGTATCATCGTGGCAAAACATCTTTATCTGACCCGTCTTAGTGAAAGAATTCGTGGAAGTCGGACAAGAAAATTAAATCGTATTACACGAAGTATAGAATTACAAGAGTATTATATCTACTTTAACTGGTATTATTATTGAAAGTTTTGCAAACTTATACATCATGTTGGCGCATATGAAATGTCAGAGTTTCAAAGGAATTCATAGCCTTTTTTGAAAGATATTTATTTAATTTATATTTAAAATAAACTCTTTCGAGTGAAACAACTCAGTTAATAGAAAAAATGTTCACGAATATCCATAGAATTCATACTTATACAAATCTCAAAATAAGTGACGAAAATACAGAATTCTGACAAAATTTTTATTGCTAGAATATGATGGCAATATTGATAACGCGCGAGAAGATTTATTCGCTGATACTGTCTTGTTTAAACGAAGTGGTGGCACGAAATTAGGAGAAATAGGTCACTGCGTACATTTTCTGCTTGTATTTAATACAGAAATTGTTACGCTTACATAGGTTACGTAGTTAATTACGCCGGGAGGATATCGATCGGCAATTGTTATCACAATTTATGAAAAATATTTGTAATAACAACATTTAGATATTCGAAGATTTAATTGACAACACGTTCAGTTAAATAACCGTGGGCAGATAAGGAATATATTATGTGGGTCTATTGTCCTCATAAAACATATAATATAGTTTATAAAGTTTGTCATAGGTATTTAATATAATTTATAAATTTTTGTATATGTATTTAATATAATTTATAAATTTTTGTATATGTATTTAATATAATTTAATAAAATTTTTCGACCAGTTTTATATAAATTTATATTAAAAACGGGATTATAAGTAGGTACAGTAATACTATTTTCCATTTTGTATTGCTATGGTACGAACAAGTGGTGCTTACAGCTGTTTAGTATGCATTATTGCAAGTTTATTCCACTCAAGAGAAGAATAGCATTCGGATGAGTATGCGAGATAGTCACTTAGCGAAATACGTATCGCGGGGCTGTGGATAATAAGAGGAGCAATTAATAAATATTTCATAAATATCACTTGACATGTGAAAGATTATTGGCCCTCGGTAGGGACAACCGAAGGGTTCGTGAAAAGACTTTCGACACAATAAAAAGTAACGAGGGTAATATTCGTCGCAAGGAGCAGGAGAATTCTTGTCATGGTAAGAGAAGAATGAGGCCATATTTGTCTGACGAGGAATGCCCTTCGAGAAAAAGAAAATGTCAGATCCCCGTCTATACGATACTCTCGGCAGAAATACGTGAAGTACGTCTTATTTTGTTTGGCGACTGCCCTTCGCTTTTACCTTAATTTGAAATCTTTCTCCGGCAACTTCAATTTACTCGGGACATTACCTAAATTTGTCAAATTAACACGAGTATTATTATAATAACGAACGGAAAAACTTCGCTAATTTGAAAAGATTTTACCCATTGAAAACTATAGCAAATTTTGAAGATTCAGACTATATAGGATTATTGAGAAAATTTTGTTTAATTAATTTTTTATTTTTAGAAACAAACCACCGCTTAAATGTTAATTTACATTTGCATTGTTTTCTCATATGTAAATACTATGACAATACATTACATTACATAGTCTATGCATAAGTATTATATTTATATGAATAAATAATGATTGTGACAATTATGTGATAATATAAAATGAAATGTATATTTT
>NC_135778.1:18348025-18444017 GCF_028453695.1 Augochlora pura | reverse complement strand
CTATTGAAAATGTCGCTTCAAACGATAAGATTGAGAATAGTGATTATATCGAGCATCAGATTATGCAAATAGATTGCGTCGATGAAAACTCAAATATTGATTTGCGACTAGATATCGACTCCACCGTTGATCTTAATGTATCCGCCAGAGTACAACAGCTTTATTATGAGGAATTAATTTCCTCTAGAAATGACGAAACAGCACCAAACAGTATGGAAATAGTCATCTCGGTGAAAACGGAACAACCAATTAGTTTTCGACCTCGATGGCTATCTTTTGCGGACAAAGAAAAGTTGCAGAATATTCTAGACGAGTTGCTGGATCGAAATATCATTAGACATAGTAACTCACCATATGCGAGTCCTATCGTTTTAGTACGAAAAAAAACTGGAGACATACGGTTATGCATAGATTATAGGGAATTAAACAAGATCACTATTAAAGACAATTTTCCGACCCCATTAATTGATGACTGTGTGGACCGTTTACGCGATAAAAAATTTTTTACGAAACTGGTTCTGAAGAATGGATTTCGTCACGTTAGAGTGGCCGAATCATCAATTAAATATACTTCGTTTGTTACACCCTTAGGCCAATTTGAATATTTAAGAATGCCTTTTGGTCTAGCTAACGCACCTCGAGTTTTCCAACGATATATTAATAACATCTTTTCTGATTTAATACGGAAGAATCAAATTTTAGTGTATTTAGATGATATTTTAATTGCCACTGATACAATAGAAGAACACCTGAATATTTTAAGAAACGTTTTCAGATTGGCTCGTCTTTATAGCTTAGAATTTCGATTAGACAAATGTTCATTTTTATATGGACAAATAACTTATCTGCGGTATTTGGTTGACGAATTAGGAGTCCGGCCGTGTACAGAAAATGTTGAATCTATTTTAAGCTATCCAATTCCGCGAAATACTAAAGAGATACAACGATTTGTATTTTTAGCTAGCTACTTCCGACGTTTTATTCCACAATTTTCTATAATAGCAAAACCTTTGTACGACTTATTAAAAAAAAATGTTAATTTCCATTTCGGTCCTCAAGAAAATAATGCTTTTGAAACCCTAAATCACTGTATGTCGAGTCAACCGGTACTTGCCATATATTCACCACACTTACCGACAGAATTGCACTGCGATGCCAGTACTACAGGTTTTGGTGCTGTTTTGCTGCAGAAACAGTCGGACGGAAAATTAAAACCTGTGTTTTACTTTAGTAAGCGAGCAACGTCGGCAGAATCAAAATACCATAGTTTTGAGTTGGAATGTCGAGCAGTGGTATATGCCATCAAGCGGTTCCATGTTTATTTATCGGGTATCCCTTTTAAGATTATCACCGATTGCGATAGTTTTAGATTAACGTTAGCCAAACAAAACATCAATCCACGCATTTCTCGATGGGCAATGTTTTTACAGGAATATGATTTCGAAATTGAACATCGGTCGGGATCTAAGATGTCACACGTAGACGCGTTGAGTCGTTGTCACGCAATATTAATATTAGAAACAAATACTTTTGAACAGGTTCTTTCCTTCAAGCAGTCACAAGTCTACCACCTTATTACAAGATAAGGTGGTAGAAAATATTTCTAGGATATATTGGTTCCCAGACATAAAAAAAAAAGTTAAACAGCATATAAGCAATTGTTTAAAGTGCATTGATTTTTCCAATCCTAGTGGGAAACCTGAAGGACATTTACATAGTCTCGGAAAAGATAATCTACCGTTTCAGACTGTACATATCGATCGATCATTATGGCCCGTTAGAACGGTGCGGTCGAGGGTATAGACATATTTTGTCTATAGTTGACGATTTCACTAAATATATCAGATTGTATCCGTGTAAATCCACCAAATCCGAAGAGACCATTCGCCACTTAAGAGAATACTTCCGGTATTATAGTAAGCCCAAGCGTCTAATAAGCGATCGAGGAACATGTTTTACTTCAGGGTTATTTAAAGAATTTATGGAAGATGAAGGCATAGATCATGTTCGGGTTGCTATCGCAACGCCTCGTGCTAATGGTCAAGTAGAACGATACAATCGCATTATTGGTCCTATGTTAGCAAAATTAAGTACAAGTCCGAGAAAATGGGATCGAATACTTGAGTTTGTAGAATTTGCTATAAATAATAGCGTTTGCCGTTCCACAAACGAAACCCCCTGTCAACTGGTTTTTGGAAGGAATCAATTCGGAATAGTAAGTGATAAATCACGAGTAATTCTCGAAGCATGGAGTAACGAAGAAAGAGACCTGGTAGGAAAACGTAATGCAGCTATACAAGCTATAGAAAATACCCAACAAATTAATGAACAAATATATAATCGTACACATAAAAACGCAACTATGTATAAACTCGGTGATTTTGTTATGATAAGAAATCGAGACGTTACACCCGGCATAAATAAAAAACTGATCCCAAAATTCCGAGGGCCATATGAAGTAAAAAAAGTTTTAGATAAAGATAGATATGTTGTGGAAGACATTGACGGATTTCAACTGACGAGAGTTCTATTTTCAGGAATCGTCGGACCGGACCAAATGAAACCATGGGTCCGTCTCTAGTCCAAACAATACTAGCTTATATAAGTTTACTTGTTATTAATTAAATAAGTCTATATTTTCATGTTAGTTTAAACATTTCATGTTAACACATAGATAGTACGTAACGATTAAGTTGAAGCTTAATGTAAAACTGTGTGTATGAGTACGTGATCGAGGACAATCACAATTGTCAGGATTGGCCGAACTGTAAGCGATCTCTGAGATGGTCGCTGGTCAGGCGGCGCACTGTTTGTGTCTCGGAGATAAGGAGGTCTCTGTTTGGGAGATGAGATGGTTCGTCTAGGGGAGGAGGCCCTTTTTCGAAGAGAAGGAGGCAGTCGAATACAGATCTTTGCCAAAGAAGCAGCCCACCTAATTTCTCACCTTGTGTCTTCTACAGTTCAAATGTCTCCAGCGACTTTGCACGGTAGCACGTATCCGAGAGGTCCAATTATCAATGACTTTGCCGCATGGCTCCGGCTGAATTTCAGTGATGGCCTGGGCTATGTTGACTTTGAGAGGGTTGGTCGATTGTGGCTTACTGGTATAGACTTGCGACTTCAGAAAACCCCACAAGAAGATGTCTAGATCCACAAGAAGAGACAGCGAACAAACGGCGTCGTCTGGGGTCATTAACTTTGAGCTCCTGGATCAGGTGGATCTTGTACAGGTGTAGGCCCAGGTCCAGACGCAAAATTCGCCAAGTTGAATACTGCGAAAGACCAGGTTGTTGTGCGCAGCGAAGAATTGACTGCCTCGGGTTTTCCTGCACGCTTTCACGGACAGCGGCAATGTTGTCGGCCGATCTGGCTTTCCGTTGACGTACGAGTGTTGGCTGATCGTTTACCGAATCGGTCGTCTAGAATTTGGCCAGCAAACGTTGGAGGGTCGACTTTGAAGGGCCACCGCGTCTACCATAAAATGGGCGCAACGTTTTCACTACGAACACTCATTTTGATAATATAATTTTATCATTTCGGCGTGCTTCTTAATTATGCAACTTGCCACGGTGATTTGGCATAACCGACTGAATTGTAAACAACAGATTTAATCGGCAAATTCAAAACAACATGGCCGCTGCAGACTGTCAACATCGACCCGTCCCTATTGAAAAACCCTATAATTCGTGTCCTGGTGGAATTATTTTCTCAACGTTTTGCAAGCATTCCACCTAGCTTTATTATGCGCTCAAAGACTAACGCTGGTGCGTGTTTGGCAGTGTTCCACTTAACGTAGCCTAGCTTTTACACGTTCTGTTTCATTGCTTACCAATCACAAAGTCTGTTTTAATTGATCGGCTGAACAAATAAAATATATACTAAGTGGAACATCGTTAGGCACACATCATTGGAAGGATATATGATCCCTTGATGAATCCAGCTGCAATATTGGCGAAACGTTGTGAATATAATTTTATTAAAATTGATTGCTTATTGAATTTTATTGGAATATTATGATCTAATAAAATGTGGACTAATTTGTTAAATTTTTGGTATAAAGTTTAAAGTATTTTTGCCTTGATCTTGTTAAAACGTTTAAGAAAGAGGCTACAAATTAAGGTGAAACAATATAAAAATTGCTTTAAGATGCTTATCAAATTTGAAAAATAACCTGCTGTATTTATAAATGTTGTTTAAATTACAAAAGGAAAAATAATATAATGAACTTCATAGATATATTTTCTTATTTAAAATAGTTCAGTAACTCAAACTTTATGTTTTATTTGTATTATCTTTAAAGGGCATCGTAACTTGTTCAATATTGTTTCGTCCATTTTGTTAAATATTTTGTATTGTTCATACATTTCAATTGTAACAACGTTGGTGCTTATATAAAAGACATCGACGTATAATTTATCTGTTATAAGCCGTGCGATATACGTAAAATTAGCTATTGAATTTGTCGTAAACTTCGAGCGTCGCTTTAATGGACACAGTAATTGACACAGTAATTGACACACTTATGCTAAGTTACATTTTACCTAGTGTTACCATCTGCTCCGGTCTCCTCTACCTTCGCGATTTTCAAACGAGATTCTTTGCGTACGCGGCGCTCTGGCCGTTGATTTATAACGACCTCTTCTAGCGGCTCTGATTTACAGCGAATGTGATATTCAACTGTGACCGTGAGTTGCATAAGCGGACGTAAATGCTTCAATTAACTTGCGAATTTGCGGTGAATACTAAAGTGCAAGGATCGGAGGTTGCGTGTAAACTTTGCGGAGGTAGTAAACTTGTGGAAACCCAATCTGACTGGAACGATAATAATTAATTGATATCGCCTTTCCGGCGATGCATGAAAGCACGGTATCGGTGAAATCTCATTACAGCTGCCCGGAACGCAGACGGAATCACGCCAAGTTGAATGATAAACCAATATCGGGCCGCGCCTCACGATGAAAATTCAATGAAACAGAAATTTATAATTCGCGTGCGCGCTGAGCGAATCACGCTGCTACAACGCGACCAACCTGGAATTTTATATATTCGACGCGAGCCACGTTGATTTTTAACGTTCTTTGCAAGTTTCGCCACTAAAACGATTCCGGAGTGTCGTTGAATACTCAAAACTTCCTGTCGTTTAGTTATCATTGGTTTACGATGGGACTTTAATGGTTCGATATTAAAAACTTGGAACGACTTTACGCAGGAATCTGAAAAGAATACTCGAAATAGCGCAGGGGAATTGCACGTGTTTGCGACACGTGCGAATTTGGAAAATAAGAGATATTGATCGCTTTAGTAAACACTGACTCCTCGGGGCGCAAATCGAGAAAATTGTTAGCGACGCGTAAGATTCAATTTTCTGGGTGTTGTGTCAATTATAAAAATAGCTTCCGTTTGTATTATATTATGCAGTATAATAATATATAAATTCCTTTCATTGGCAATGACGTTAATAATCTATTCGTAGCGTGTCTACGAAAACACAAACAAACCTGTATTCACCAACGCTGGTGACTGAACTATTTTCAATAAGAAAATATATCTATGAAGTTCATTATATCATTATTCTTTTGTAATTTAAATAACTTTTATGAATACAGCAGGTTAGTCTTCAATTTTGAAAAGTATCTTAAAGCAATTTTTATATTGTTTCACCTTAATTTTTGCAGCCTCTTTCTTAAACGTTTTAATAAGATCAATGCAAAAATACTTTAAACTTTATACTAAAAATTTAAAAAATTACTTTCCACATTTTATTAGATCTTAAAAAGTTAAAGTTTTTATTCGACTATGAAATTTACTTATCAAATGCTATTTAAAAAATTCAATATCACTGTTGTAATAATAATGTTTTTAAATATAAGTAAAAGTATTATACGGGAACAGTGTCGTACTGACACAGTGTCTCTTATCTTAAATGTGTCAATCAGACATGTAAACATTAAGTTCCTAAAACTATTTCTAATCGAAAAGCATATTCTCAATGGAAAAGCTGTGAAAAACTTTTTTATCGCAACTTGCCGGGTTCTCGCAACGGTGAACAGCGTTTTCGAGAAAATGTTAATTCGCTGGCACGTTAATTACATTGAAAACACCCCCACACACACAGGCGGCAGCTCGTTAATTCTTATTATTTCACTGCGCATCTACGTTATAATAATATTATAGTAAAAATACGCTCGGTAATTCGCGAGTACCGTGTGGCAGCGCTATTGCGACTGCAATCAGATCGGAAAACAATTCATTATAGCGGGCGGATTGTATACGATTTTATTAGCATAACTTATTAAAATTGTGCCCGGCTGAAATAAGACCGCGAAAACACAGGGATCCGACGGGGCGATATATAGATTTTTTGAATTGTTATCGCCGCCAATGATCGCATCTCGATGTTCCCTTAATTAGGATTTTATCTCTAATGAATTTTGATTCCTATGATTGTGTTCGATCGCAATCACCGATTGTGTTAATTAAGTGAGCAATTAAGGACACCCGCAAGCTCTCTCTCTCTCTCTCTCTCTCTCTCTCTCTCTCTCTCTCTCTCTCTACGCGTACCGCGCGCGTATAACCAACCTCGCGTGGTATTAATCTTCGTGAATTCTCTGCTACCAACCGGCGAAAAGATCCGCGGCGAGGTTCATCAAATAATAAATTGCGCAGAACACACAGACGATAATTAGACTTGAAATTTAGCGTTATTAATTTTCCGAGTAGAATAAAAGATAATTGAGACCGCGAGCAACGCCGTACAGTCTGGGAATATTCATTTACGGTGCGCGAACGATCGAATAATGTTATATCAAATATTAATTATTCCATGCGATAGTATAGATCAGTAATATTATCAGCCGCGATATAAAATATTATATCCTATGAAATATTAAGGAGAACTTTGTTATAATTTAATTAATACTGACTTATATCCATCAGCACTTGATAGAATGTATAAATATTCACGCAATACTTAGATTATATGAAAAGTTTGGGTAAAATATGACACTAATGTCATGTGCAGTAAACTTAGAAAATACATACATGCATATCTTTGGAAACTGTTTCTTATATGAAAGGATATAATATGAAATGCATTAATATGAAGATATAAAATAAAGTCGAAATCTATTTGCAGAATTTCATAAGCTTAACTTCAATAAAGTGGTAATTAAAAAGATCAATAAGCCTCGAGTTCTATAGTCTCGCTTTGCATATTATTAACCTGAAAATAAAGAATCTGTTTCAAAAATATTAATTTCCATCTTGAAAAGGTAAATTCATGTTGCAAATGAAGAACACAAAATTCTGTGAAATGAGGAGAAAGTAGGATAAACTTTGATTAAACCTGAAAACAAGCTAAAATTTGATTTCAGTTGAAAATACATCAAATTTCCATAAAAATTGAGATGAAAATTAAAATTTGGTTTTACGAGAAAGTTGAGTAAATTTAAATTAAAATCGAAAAGAAATTCGTCAGAGATTCGTGACCTCGTAAAAGGGTAGAATTACAAAGACGTAGACTTTTTGAATCGTATAATGCTGAAGAGACGAGTACTTAAGCGGCGCTAAAATAATCAAGGCACCGCCCAGCATTCGGCGAACACAGGTTCGGCAAATCCAATAAAGAGGCAGAATGAAAACTGTCGGCGAAACAGTCGTTAATTAATCATCGGACACTGTGTACCGCGTCATTTACGTTGAGTTAAAGCGCCGTTCGAAGAGCGCGTTATTCCATAATGCATTAGAAAGTATAATGGTTCTCGCTTTATAGATTCTGGCAGCGAGAAACCAATACACGTGTGCACACGCGGAGAATTTGCGGCATGTGATTTTTGGACCTGCATATACAAACAGCGTGACCGGCTGGTTCCGACCAAACGACTCCCGTTTCTTTCTGTGTTTCTCTCTTACCAGCAGTTACGGGTACGGAAAAGAATTTACATATCCATCACCAAGCAGCAGCCCATCCTGCCGCACTGTGGATCAACTTGCGGGGACTGCTCTTTACCGACTTATTGTTGGTTGCGTTCACCGTGACAGAAACTACGTCATTCACGCATGGCAGCAACTCGCACTTCTGATTTGTATTTCTACCGTACTTCTATCGTATTATACCTTTAACGCTACCTTGTGTTGCACGATAGTATAGTTTACGTTAACTCCTTACCGTACCATTTTCTTTGCAATTACTATGATTAGAATTTTCACGATCGCATTAATTTCTTAGAAGGAACAGGAATTTAATATTTATTGTGTGCTTAAATCTACTTGAATTTTTAAATATTGATAATAAGAGAATAAAATTTGTTTCCTACTTAAATGAACGGATGAACATTCATACCTTATTACTTATTACTAAAAATCTCCATCACTGACTCGTTAAAGTACGGCAAGGGGTTAATATTTCTTCGGTAGATGTCTGCACGCACAAGCAATAGGTTTTGTACACTATACGGGGTGGAGCAGTAAGTATTAACATTTGAGTATCTATTATTTTTAGAGATATGAAGAGAAGTATAATATATTTCTCTTATGTATAAGAAATGTCGAATTGCATAATCTAATAAATCCACATAATTTTATAAAGTATTTTTTGTATTCGTTGCAAATTAAAATCACTGAAAATGCTGGATAAATTCGCAAAGTCATTTTCTCACTGAAACTAGAGAATAATATAAATAAACTTATTAATGTTGCATTATTTACTAGATACAACATTGAGCTGGTCAAGACGTCTTTATTCGTTTTTTCTTAACAAAAGCTCTACGAAATTTTGTTTTAAAATTGTTAAAATTATGCATACACTTCATTCGAACAATCACTATGATAAAAATATCGAAAAGTTTAATTAAACACAATCTTGTCATAGTTACGAAGCAATGCACAAAAATAATTTTCAGAGCTTAGAAACTTCTTTCTTTATTTAGACACTTACTTTATTTAGTTATATCTCGAGCGTTTCATAGTCAGTGAATATTAATTACGACGGTTTCCAGAAATAGCGGTATTTAGTTAGCATTTAACAATTAATTACGCCGTTATTGTTTTGCTAACAACGGAAATGTGATAATTAATTTTATTCGAACAGTTTGTATGGTTTGTAATATTTAATCAATCATACTGTACATATTGTATAATTCCAGGTAGCAAACATGATGCTCGTTAAGCTGGAATTTTTAATGTAAATATTCAAGTAATTCAACAAAATTATAATAAACATGTTTGACGATTACAACAACGTCTCCTTCCTTCAATGTTGGCAGTAATTAACGTGAGCTCTACTGTATAAACATACTACAGTTTATTTAATGATATAGGAATTCATAGGTGAAAGGGTTGGAATCGTATCACTGGTAGTCACGTGGTTGACTTATTCACAATTTAGCGCCGAATAGCTAAGAATAATTTTAGATAGAAAGAACGTACTTCTTTTTAAAATAATTTCGTTCAGAAGCCTCAGGGTTTTAACTCTTTGCACTCGAGTGGCACCTCTGAGGCGCCAATGAAAATTGTTATATCATTTTCAAAATAATTTCAACATTATTAAAGATCATTCTATTTTAAAAAGTGTTAAAAGCGTAACAGTTTTACGATTCACTAGACTCAATTTCATATTCATAAATTGTACTAAGTTATATAAAATGGAAATGCTGCTGGATAAAATAGCTATTTTACATCTAGGCTTAAAATGGCCTTGAGTGCAATATTATATTGAATACAGCCATGACATTCATGGTTCATGATGGTACGAAAGGTTAAATATAAAGGGTGTTCGGAATTTGTCTTAATTAAACAAAATGCCTGAAAAAGCCAATAACAATATTTAGAACGATTGACAGTGCCATCAATCTGAAATATCAAATACCTTGCGAATAGTCTACGAATAAATACTTAATAAAAAGAATTCGGTCCATAGAGGATTAATTTCCGTGGAAAATACATTGCGAAATGTAATTTTGCAGGCAACGTTGTTTCATCAATTTCATTTTGCCTGAGCCGAATCGTTGTACAGATTACACTTTACAAACTGATGAAGCCCTTCCTTTTTTTCAAGTGCGAGGAACTTTGATTTTGCAAAGTGACGGCGACACGTTTTACGATGTTAAGGCGAAACAGTGAGGGCGGGATTGAGCAGCCCTCATCAAGACCAGTACTGTCACGATGGCAGAGTTACTCGTCAAATATTTACTCTAGGTGATGCTGGCACAGAGGGACTTCCTGATCCTCTCGATGCATCAGGTTCGGATAAAGATGTCGGATACACGAAAAATATTTTGTCTCGCCGGTAGTAGGGCGGCCATTCAAAAGCTAAAATCACATTCGTGCACTCGCTAGAACTCACAGTATTAATCCAATCGCGCTGATGTACTAATCCAACGAAGTCGATCTAAATCACGGTATTAACCTTTTGCACTCGATGCTATTTCAAATTCGAAACTAAGGTCACTTCTACCTACGCAGAGTATTTCTATCTTTTATTATAATACTTTAACAGGTTTACCAATACCTTTCATATTAACCAATTTATTACTGCATCAGTTATTCGGAGGAGTGATATAGGAATTTTAAGTGGTGCCTGAGAGCAAAGGGCACTCTACCCTTCGAATTTACAAAATTCGTTACATTAAAAAGTAAGCGTAAATAATTCAGTTAAAATATAGAAAGACATCTTTTTTCAGATTAATCGGAATATTATTTATAATTTGAATTCATGAGTATGTAACTTGATTCTTATTTTACGGGACATGTTTAACGGGATAATTATTTAGACATGCGATGTAGATAATTTAGTTAATGACATATTCAATCACAAATATATTTCTTACTTTATTAATGTCTATCTGTGTAATAAATATCACTGTATGAAATATGTATGTAAACTAATGATGCTCTTATTAAATGTTACAGTCAAAGGTTCAGTAGCTACAATAATGAATCGTAAACTGTAATTTATAAAAGCGACTAAATTTTTTAGTCCACACTTTTCATACCAAAAGTTTCTGAAACCATTCGACTGTATATTAATTAGCAAAAAAAATCAAAATGGAAGCAAAACCTGATTTAAAAAGATTTGTCAAGAAAAGAGACATTAAAACAAGTGCAAATATTATTAATAGAACTTTGATTTGAAAGTAGTTTTAAAGGCATAAATAAATCAGCAATGTTCAATTGAAATATTCGCTTATTATGGAGCGATCAGATTCTTGCATGATCGATAGAGCGATTTGACTTAGCGGAAAGTAGGGTAGAGACGGGTACGAAAGGAGGACTGTGGAAAACACGTGAAAAACGAGCTGAACAGAGGTTTTGACAGAGGCTTCAATTGACAGCAGATGCGTTCTTCAGCGGTCGGATGATTAAATACCGGCCACCGGCGCGCAGGCTTTGATCCCTCCAATCAGCGCTTTGTTGCACGTTCGAATAAGGTACGCGACCTTTGTACACTTCAAAGTCCTCTGGCGGTGGGCGTTCATAAAACGAGCCGAAATGGGCACCGAATGTTTAATGTCCAGACACCTGTCCTTTCGAGTCCAACGACCCACTGTTTTCGCGCTCATCATTCTCCAGTCACTTTGAAATCTATCATCTACTTGATAACACATCGGGTACCTACACGCCATGCTTGCCATCGAACGATAATGAAACGCACTCTGTGGTGTCCGCGGTCTTCGTGCCGCGTGTTCCGTGTTCGAAAATTTACTTAACCAATTACACAATGTCGAAAGCTTTTACAAACTTTTAATACTGTCGTTCGGTGCCAAATTTGAGTTTCGAGAATTATTCGTTTTCACCCTTCGTCATATTTCCAGAACCTACATTAACCCTTTGCACTCGAAGCCATTTCAACTGAAAATCTATAATTATTTTTCTGGCTTTTAGCATTTCCATTTTATATAACAAAATTTATGTATGCGTGTGAAATTAAGTCTCGTGACTCATCATCAATTTTTTCAATCCATGCTTTAGTGATATTTATAAAAATCATTTTGGAACGTGTTATAACAATATTAATGGCGCCGCAGTGTCGCCACTCGACTGCAAAACGTTTAATATTACTTTGTTTACATAGAGTCGTGCAGTCAGTTACTGTAAGGTGCCAATGCCTTTAGATTATTTTCAAGTATAATTAATTTTATATTTATCGAATGAGTCACGTTAATTTTAATAGTTATATTTAATGAATTTATTCATTTATTTGTTAGAATTCAATATGCAAAAAACGGAAGTTCTTAAAAATATCATAAAAATTACTTAAACTTTTTAATATCGAATCAGCGATATTTAAAAAAAAATCAGTATTCGGTAAATAAATCACTCTATGTAAAGTATTGCAATGTACTAAAAACACGCATTAAGATTACAACAAAACAAAATGGTGGTTATTGTTTTGAATTTTCGTTTTTAGTTTCAATTTTAGTAATGTACTTGCTGTACATTTTTAGATCGTAGGTATACAGTAACTGGATCCAGAAACTTCATTTTTTCTTTCTCTCAATATTCGAAAAAGATTTGATGTTTGTTTTATACAAAAATTAACAGCGAAAAAAGAAACATTGAAATCTACCTTTGAGTTTTCAAGAAAAGTTAATCAAATTGCTATATAGCTGTTTTTGGTTGCGAAAACTTTTAAAGTCCGTCAACTGAACACACTAATTGGCTCCTCCTTTTGTTATAATGCAGCAGAGTTTTACTAATATTATAATATATCACCTATAAACAATACATATAATATATAATAATAATAATATTAATAATAATAATATATAATATAAAATATGTAATATATATTGTTTATAGGTGATGTATTATACTATATAATCAGTATTAAAGAGTAAAATAATATAAATAGAAATAAGCCATTTGTGCCCATAATTATGAAATTGGTCTAAATCATATATTTCTTGTTTCGAGATATTTAATGAATCGCATTTGAATAAATTAAAAAATATTTTTACATTATGCGACATTTTAATTTATAATTTTATTAGTCTTGAATAATGGAAATTTATTATAAATATGAAATTTTGTGTGAATTTCATAGGAAAATGTCGTTTTTAAAGCTTGAATTGACTTAGAACATTTTCAAAATTAACTGAATGTCCTATAATTAACTTAAAGTAATAAAAAATTGTGATTCTTATTTGAGCCGTTTATTTTGAAAGTGGTGTAACAACTTTAACGAAATAATTCATAAACATTTATTAATCATTTTTAAAAAGTAATCCATTTTTATCATAATTTCGAGTTTTTAAGATTTTTAAAATGTTCCTGAAAAACTGGGGGGATGTATGGTAGTAAGATCTTTATATTTTTCTCCCGATACTGGTCTAGTAATGGTGTATAAAGGAAATAGCTTAATATTTTCGTATATTTTTGATCTTCGTCTTTTAGGTGAAAGATCCAAAACGTGGAATTCAGGAGCATCTAAAGAAGTTTTATAGAACATTTTCTATGGTTCATTTTTCACGAATCTCGTCCATTGTATTTGCAGCCATGAGACAGATTCGCCAGCGGTATTTTTTCCTCTTGTTGTTGACTCTTCTAGTGATTTCGTTGAAATAAAATCCGTCTGCGACATTCGTTTTATCGAAAATGTATTTCTTCTTCTACACTTTCCTATCAGTTCATAATAGTGCACAGGGTTGTATAAGTAATTTGCTTTTTTTTTATTTTCATTTATATCAACCCAAAATCACGGTCATTCGGTAGAAAGGACCAAGTTATGTTTATATAATTTCCTTAAATTTTTTACTTAGACCACTTTCATAATTAACACTAAATGAATTCCATATAATGTTGAGATTACAACCACCATCTAACGGTTCATTTTTTACGATATCGTAAAAATTACATTGAGTAAATTTAGTTTAAAATAATGTGGTGTAAAATAACTGATAAACTCATTTTTTTTTAATTTTCACTTAGACCACTTTCATAATTATGGGCACATTTATGAACATTTATAAATGTACTTGTCAATTTTCTATCTTGTATTTTTTTTCGAAAATATAGTAAATAATATCATTATTTGATTCCTACATATTTTCGTTCTCATAGAAATGGTGTAACGAATTTCGGGTAGCTATTCGGGCCGAATAATGTAATATGCTTTATAGAATTTGATCAAACCACTTACAAACCACGCAGACCGCCTATTGCAAAGTATTTCCCGATTATACACTGTTCGTATTTACTTATTTTGAATTAATTAACACAATTATCCGGTATATTCCGTTCGATAATCCGTTATTGTGCATTCTTTCGAATCCGTTGAAATGCACAGTAGTATCTTATCGAATTTCGATTACGCTTCACGCATATAAAAGCAAACTCTTCGGTTGCTCTGCGGTTATCGGCCGTACTGCGACGGATTAAAGTATTCGTACGCCTTTTAAAATGTAATAATTTTTTTTTTAACCGAATTAACTCACCTGATATTTGTTTAATATTAGAGGATCTAGTTTACTTATTAATTTTATTGAAATACTAATGTTTAATTTTGCTATCTTCAACTTTTTTATGAACCCAGAACGAACATTAATAAAATACGTTTTGTAGACTTCAATAACTTACGGTGATATAATTAATTACTCAAACTAATTTTTAAATTTTCAGTTATATTTAAACAAAAATTTCAATATACAAATATGGTGTTTTGTTCAGTTTTCTTTTTCAAATATAACTAAAAATGAAGAAGTTACTTTAAGTTTATGATTGTTTAAACTATTGTATGTTCCCGAGAACTGCAAAGCGCATGTTATAAATTTTTGTTATATAAGCGTTTCACAGCGTAAAAGCGTTCTAAGACGAGAATTCTTAATTTTTTAACAGAGTTCTTTTACCAATTAGAAAATATTCAAGAGTTCAATTTTTCAATTGAACTCAAAACTTTTCAATGGAATTCAATAATTCAATTATTCAAGTTTAAAAAATTATTGCGTGCTTAGTGGTGTTTCAATACTTTAGTTCACCATTGTACGTTATCAATTCCCGTGAAACCTTGAAATCTTAATATCCCGCGGAATCCTTCGCTCAATTTGCTTCATTAAATTTTTGCCCATAAACCACCCGAGTCCGGTTTCCATTTAACGGGGCACACAGTCTCGGTTTGAAAATTCACGTCAGCCGTGCACAGTACGGCGTCACCGTTTCCCTGAATTCTCGAGCGAAATTTTTCGCTCTTTCCCCCGCATCGATGATGCTTAAGCCGGACGGTCATTGGCACATCGAACGACAATGAATTTTACGCATGGGCGAAATCGTTCGTCCGCACTGTCAGATTCGGTACTTGATTCGGGATGGAAATGGATTCGATTGGAGGAAGTCAACTTTTTTTTTCGCCCGCCTCCGCCTTTCGTCTCTGTCCGGGTTCTCTTTTTTTTCCGACGAAGCGTAAAATACCGTCCTCCAGCCATTGACCAGCGTGCCCGTAAATTGGTTACCAGCTTCCCCCCCTGCTACGAGGATCCAGGATTTTTCGATACTACCCGCAGGACTCCGGCGGACAGGTAAACGGTGACTCATTGTCTTTCCGTTTTATCTATTTGCAGATTCCCGACACCTTACAGTTCACCGTCGGCGAAGACTTTTAGAATTATATTACTCCCAGGCAGGATCATTTAAATGTGATAATTAGACTGCGGAACTTTATGCAAATCGGGATTCTTCCGGAAGTATTTCGAGGAAAGAAAAGTTAAGTGAAATTTTATTTCCTACGGTATTGGTTCGGTGAACTAACGATCTCTCAACTAGGAAATTTGATTGGATGTGCTGTCTCATATATTTCTGGACAATTTAAAAGCTACAAATCTGTGATCTGTAGCAGTAATTTCATTTTCTATTATATTAGTATCTTAATGCAGTAGAGACTCTCGTATCTGTGCATTTATTTTTACAATGATCTGATATCCAAATGTTCTATTATCTAATCATTGTATTATTTACATATGTTATCACCTAAATGTATTTATCAGCAAATGTATAGTTTATAAATAATACCAGGGTTATATGTAATGTGTAATATTGTATTTAATGTGTAATATGTATATTTAATGAAGCAATTAAAAACGAATTCATTAAAATACGGAAAATGAATGATTGTCTCTGCAAGAGTTCCTTCCGTTAAATAGACTACGTATGTAAAACTGTATGCATACACTAATGACTATACGGAGTTGTTGATGATTCCACGATGCAAAGTGTCGCGAAAAACATACGAAATTCCTTACTTTATAATACGGTACTCGTAAGAGCTTAATTTATGATACTCTCTTGTAGGCGCCGCCTCCTTTCTTCGTACGAACCCTTGATGACCGAAGGCAGGTGGTCGCTTCGAACGCTTAGAGTTTGAAATTCAGAACTTGGTATCATACAGTTTTTACTGTCGAGTGTTTTCACGTGTGAATACTGATCATGATATAAACGGAGTATGATGTGTTAATAGAAACCTAATAATAAAGTGGTAAACAATAAAGGTAAAAATTGTGAACACCCGAGTCTTGGGTTAATTTGAGCATGATCGGGTACCCGAGTATCGCTAGCTTTCGAGTCCCAACCCTAGCTTGAAATGTCAGGGGATACTTTCCCACTTCTAACAAAGGATACAAAAAATTAAAAATTGAAACAGTAACATCTATCTTCCATTGCGGTGATCCATGGCAATCGACGTTTCTTTCCATTCGATCGGTGCCAGACCTTGATGAACATGGAACGGGTATTGCACGTCTGATGTGAACAATGTGATATACAAGACTTACTGTATAAAAGAATAGAGTATATAACTATATTAAAAGAATATAATAAATATAATAATATAAGTACAATAAAGAATCTAATAAATTAGTAATAAAAGAATAGAGTATAGTCAACTGACATCGAAAGTTTTTATTAAAAAATAAAGAAATTGTAATTCACTTCATTAACCCTACTTGACTGGAGTAGTAACGGCGCCGAGGACCGGTAACGGCGGCCTGATACTGTAGCCAATGAGGGTCCGGCACCGATCGCGTTAAAATTGTAAAACAAGATGAGGGCGCTGCGTGACGGTTGTAGTCGAAAGTGAAAAAAGGGGCAGAGAAAGTGAATGGGTCTGGCCGCATGAAAGGAAAAAGTTTTATTAACGGCATTGCGGCATCGGAGGAAAGGTAATCGCGCGATCGACATAATACTTACGCGCGATGTCGGGGTCGGCGGCAGCGTCGGCGTCGGCGTCGGTGGTGTCACAGCTTTGGTGTCGGTGGTCTCGGCGGTATAGGGGGCTTCTTTTGTGATCACGTCCGGGGCCAGCCAGGTTTCATAAAACAGAAGTAGCGGCGTAAACCCTCCACGATCGGGCATTATATTTCCACCGATTAATTATCTTGTAGCAACACCGTGGAAACCCTGTCCATCGATCTTCGTGCACGTTCGGCAGCGTTCGCCGGCGATCGGTCGGCGTCGCGCGTAACTTCGCGAGCGCCGAAAGGGCGGTGGGGCTCGCGAAGTTTCGGCCCCGTGGCGCTTTCGTTCATTCGTCGTTCTGCGCTCGGTGCGCACGCACCCCGGGAGTTCTCGCGTCCGGTCACACGCCGCTTCGCCTAGTCTGGTCGCGTTACGTGCAGGTTACGTCGCGGGGTTTCAACCGGCGCTCGATTAATCGCCGTCGAAAAGCCAGTAATTCCGGTTGAATCGATTTCCCGTCGTCGCCGGAAGTCGTCGCGTACGTTGTGTGACCGTTTCTCGTTGTGCGTTCCCTGTGGCCGTTTCAGGAGCAAAACAATACCGAACGTGAAGTGTCAGTTTGAAATTCCGCGACAGTTGCCGACGACGTGCCGCGCTCTCTCGGTGACAGCCTCGTTTCTCGCGTTCCGGGATCCGCGACGATCGACGGACGTCTCTCCATCGACCGAACCCCAGTGACGTCGATCGCGAGATTTAACGCGCCGATGTGCACGGTAAAATAGCGTTCGCGAATCCAAAGAAAGAGTTCGAACGTAAAAGTAGTAACCGGCGCGCGAGGCGTAGTATAGTTTGTGCTGCTGCTACTACCTCGTCTATCGAGGAACCGATCCCTGCGGGACTCGGTCGGGCAACGCCAGTCGATCTACGAGAGCGGTCAACGTACTTTGGAGATCACGTGTCGAGTGCGAAATATATGCATACGGGGATCGTCCAACTTAGGTTTCAATGTGAGCCTTTGTGCCGCGGAGTGGTTTCGAGGGGCCACTCGCGAGAGAAAAGAATCGTGGCAATTAAAGTTGATAACGCTGCGCGTAACAAGACCGGCTTGCGAGCGGTTTCCAGTGATGCAGCTCGACGCATCCCGCTCGACGCGTAGAAACCGTGCCAGAGTCGTGCGGCACGGCCGCGGTGCCACGGGGGGCCCGCCTGCAAATACGACGCGTGCAAATTCGTTCCAATTAATTTCTGTCTGTACTTTTTACAATGAGTCGCCGGATTATACCTTGAAACTCGCGCGCATCTCCCTATTAAATTTCGTTTCGCAATTTGCGGTTTTATTTCGAGCGTGACTCCTCGCTAACGAGAAGCGATCCCAATTGATTCGGAACGTCTTCTTTTTGCCCCCCCCCCCCTCTCTCTCTCTCTCTCTCTCTCTCAAGGTTTTAATTAAAGGACTTCCTTGCGATTCCGACCCAACTGCGTTTTAACCTCGCCCGGAAATCGTTGCCGATAAATCAACGGCTCCAAGATATTTTTCGTCGAATTTCTACTAAATTCCCGATGCCGCGAACGCGTCCGACCTGTCCAACCGAGAACTTTTTTCGATTTCAACGATTTCGCCTGTCCCGAATTCGTCGGGTTCCCAGAGAATTGTCTTTCACGCGCGGCTTGTCGACTCCGGTTCTCGCGGGTCGTCCGCGTACGCGGAAATTCCCGGTGATAATGCGATGCGGATGAATATTCATACGGTCGAACGAAATATTTTAGACATACAGTTTTTCGTCGCGGTCTCGCGCCGCGGCCTTTGAAATTCCTCCGGGAAGGGAAACCTCTTAATTTCCTCGGAAAAGTACACAGGCCCCTTGCGGCGGCGGCCGCGAGGAATTATTCTTTCTCACGAGAGGAAACGATTCTATTCTATTTGCGCAAGAATATAGCGTGTCGGCGAGCAAATACCCGAGCTTAGCGTTGTAGAAGCAATAAAGAAAAGTCGCGTCGGGTAGGATCGAGTTGTGCTATAGATGCGACGGGGTGGGGGTAGGGGCGGAACAGGCGTAGAGACGCGGCGATTTTGCGGTCACGGGTCGCGAATGGTGTCCGCGCGATTGAATCTCGCGACGCGACGCGACGGCCCAATAATTTGCAATTAAACCGGCTAATCAACATTGTCCCGCGACGTGCTGGCGATCCACGCCGGCGTGAAAGAGATAACGCTAGCCGATAAAACCCTTTTCCGAACGCATTCGCCACCCCTATTCGATGTCAACCGGTTATTTAATCGAACAGACATTTTTTCCTTTCTAATCCGCGCGAACTTCAAGGCGTTCGATTAGAGTTTCATTCGACTACTGTATGCGACGCGTCGCTTCGTTTGACTTCTCGTTTTTGTAATCTGTACCGATACAATATATCCGTCTATAAATCTCTCGGCCTCCCGCCGCGAGCATACAAATTCAAAACGAATTTGTACGTGCCACGTAATCGCCGAAAAGATAATTGTTTTAACGGAAGTAAATGAGGAATGCGGAATTTTGTTTGGTTAATTTTCGAATTTCGTGACTCTGCGAACGCGAAGGTGTTCCCGTTTACGGAAGATTTTCAAACTTGAGTTTTCTCTATATATTCCCTGCATTAAGGGAAGTTTATTCTACCTTTCCGACTTACTTTTGCATATGGAGTCGTTTCCTATTCGGCTCCGCCGGAATTTGTAATAAAAGCTTGTTATCTCGGAGGCTACACGAGCATTAGAAAAACTGTACGCGGTGCTTTCGTTTTACGAAATTCGTTTCCCGACTAAATTTACCGACCCGGGTTATTCTTTTGAAAACGTCGTTTCCTCAAATGTGTATATTATTTAATGTAAAAATTGTGTTTCGACGACGGTATCGATTGAATCGTTTGCTTTTTGGGGACGGGAATCGTAGAGACGGATTACTTTGAATTGTTCCTCGAAATAGTGTTGACAAATTAGGATAGTAACAGATTATTTTTTAAATTCGTGATTTTTATTTGTTAACGTTTTGTTTCTGTTTCGTAAAAAGTTGTATTTAACCCATTAACTGCTATTTACAATTTAATTGAAATAATAGGATGGTTGTTCGCATTACCTTACGAGCAATAAAAGAATATCTGTTTTCAGTTACTTTAAAATTTCGTATGTTGCAGAAGAGCGTTAACTTTTATTTGTGTGGAAAATAGGCGAATATTATTAAAATTATTTTTCATAGTTAGAACTGTGTTACACGCTACACGTGCCTGAGTATTGGTGCAGGGAAATGAACCGAATCAGATTGATTAGTCACTCTTTGTCAAGGGCCCATCAGAACTAATTAATTTTATCAATGTACTCTTTAATGAGAGCGTAGACTGTTCCAATAATTTGTACCGCAAGGGGCTATTAAATATTATTAAGCCTTTGAAACTCGAACGATACTTCGTACCAGAATTCACACCGCAATTTTTACCTCTGCAAATATGTCTCTGTTTAACGCGAAGCCGGATCGATTTCACGAGCATACGTAGGAATTGTGCTTAGCTCACTTTATTAAGTGCAATTTCGATAAAATATAATAAAAATGAAGGAGAAAGGTCATATACTTTCACAATATCGAGTTATGAATTACAATTTAATTTAGAAAACAAGGAAACGTAATTTATCTTTCTTCGTTATCGGATGAACGAACTTGTTAATATAAATTTCATATTAGGTTTATAAATCGAAAATTATGGTTCGAATACAATGTCGAAAGCTTGTTTGAATATGATATTTAACCGAGCACGCGTAAAATCATTTATTACTTTATTTATGAACTTGGTTCAACATATTTTTTAAAATATTCGTAGACACTATATTAGAGCTTGAAAAAAAGTGTGACAAGTTGATTTCAAAAAAATAGATCGAATATCTATACTCAGAGTCCGAACACGTCTCGACCATATCGTGCACAATTTTTCCTATTTTTTTTTTTCACCACCGGTCGACTAACGTTCTTTTTCAAAACGCAGTCTCGTTGCGGCGAGATCCTCCGTATGAATAATCGTAGCATTTATTCGCGTTTAATGACACATTCCGACGCGTCGAAACGCGTTTCTGAGTAAACGTTTCCCCGGTAGAGCCCAGTGTGTAACGCGGCGACGATGTGCACGGATAATGTAAACTAAATAAACATCCGTTTTAATCAAGCAGTGTGTCAGTGTTATATCGTTTAACGAAGTGTGAAGCGCGAAATTTGTGAGAGGGGAGGCCGAGGAAACCGTTGACGAATTCGTTCCCGGCCAACTGGATTATGACGAAGTACACTCTTGTGCCGTGGAAGATTAATGCTGAAACACTTACCTACGAATTCCACTAATCAACGGACCGTTTTCTAGTTCACGTGCTTCGGTGACCTCGACCGATGGAATATCCAGCGTCCGAGAATCTGTAAGTATTGTTCCCCAAAGGGAGGTTGTTTTTACCGTTCCCGTGTTCTCGTTTCGGCCGTGCGACTTGCTTCATTACTTCTGGCGAGAAGTATTCGCTCGGAGGATTCTTACGTTTTTCGTAATTACACTCCTAAAGATAAAGATAGCACAGGCGTGCTATCTTTAATTTCTCGCGTTATAATTATGGTACAGGAAATGTGCCAATGATACAGAAAGACTACCTTCTATTAATATGTAAGCACCATCTATATTGGAATTTCTACGAGATATTCTCTTCAGAGAAATGTAACCGCACAAATAGACAGAGACAAAATGGTAGCACACTCAAGGTTTATTCTGATTTTCTTCAATATGTCGCGAGGTTTAAGGAAGTTAAAGTGGTCAGTCAGTGTTCAGTGTTTCTTGAGATTGGTATCTGTCGTATTTCTTGATGGGCCGTGGTAAGAGATTATCTGACATAAACGCAATTCTTATTTTAAGAAAACGGAAAGTAACGATTACAAAGACTGCGAAAGAAATTGATCGAAGCAGAAAAGCTGTATCTAACGTATTAAAAGATGTGGATAACTACGGTAAAAGGGAAAACACTGAAAGGCCAGCAACCCTATCGCACCGTGACACAACAGCAATATACTTCGTGCTGCATCTAATTCTTGTGCTACTGCAAGAGAAATTGCTTGCAAAGCTGGTGTACAAACTAATATTCAAAATGTTCGACGTGTGCTGCAAATGAGTAATATTATGAACCGATCGAGAATAAAAGCCAAGCCACGATTAACAAAGAAGCGTAAGGAAGCACGCCTTGAATTTGCGAAGAAACATAAACACTGGAGGAAAACCTGGAGGAATATAATCTTTATAAATGAAAAACGGTTTTGACTGGATGGTCCAGATAATAGTGCATACTATTATCATGACATTCGAAAAGGACAATTAACAAGAATTAGACGACAAATGAAAGGAGGTGGAATAATGATTCGGGGCGGCATGGGTTACAAAGCAAAACCGGATATTAATTTTATACAAGGAAAAATGAATAGGGCAAGTTATTTAAGATTAATAAAAAACCAAATTGATAAGTATGCACAATGCATTGCAGGTCCATTTGTGTTCCAGCAAGATAATGCTGTCGTACATGCGGCAAAAATTATTCATGAATGTTTTTCAAAAGAGATGATTCCTGTTTTGGAATGGCCGGCGTGCTCCCCAAACTTAAATATCATTGAGAATTGTTGGGGATTATTATCAAGAGCTGTCTACGCAGAAGGTAGACAATTTGAAAATTTAAATGACTTAAAAATCAGTATTAAAGAGACATGGAAAAATTGATCACAATCTTCAATTAAAGTACTGTATAAATCCTTCCTAAAAAGAATGATAGAAGTAATTGGGAACCACGGAGGTTCTACACATTACTAAACACAGGTACAGTTATATCATTTTCATATTTGTCTATTCTAAATTTATATAATATGGAATATTTTTCAGATGTGTTATCATTTTGTCCGTATTCATTTGGGTATTTGTATTTTTACGATGAGAATTCGTTGAAGAAAAGTCAATAAAAGTTATGTTTATATTTTAGTAGAAGGTAGTCTTTCTGTATCATTGGCACATTTCCTGTACCATAATTATAACGCGAGAAATTAAAGACAGCACGCTTATGTTATATTTTTCTTTGGGAGTGTAGACTGCGGATCTTTGTGCACAATAAAAATTGTTCATTGTGAGAAACAAAAGTTAGGAAGAAGTGTTTTGTCCCTTTATTATAATCGCAATACGTTAAATGTAATAATATTCCCAATTTCTTCTAATTTCGTTACGATTTTGTGTTTGGCCTCAAATTTTGTTCAAATGCATAAAATTCCCAATTTAATCGTAACATTTCATGTATTGACAGTAGATCGCATTTTCGTGTTGATATTAACCCATTGCACTCGAAGCCATTTTAAGATCTAAAATAGCTATTTTAACCAGCTGCATTTCCATTTTATATAGTCATATTTATATTATACCATACTTATTTATATTTATATTTTATTATACTATACTTAGTAATTTAACAATTTTTTAAATAGAAGGGTTTTTGATAATGTCAAAATTATTTTGGAAATGATATAACGATTTTCATTGGCGCCTGTGAGGCGCCACTCGAGTGCTATGGGTTAAATAGATATTAGAATATTTTACGCGTGCTGTATCATTTGTTAACTACGCGATCTTTAACCCCTTGCACTATGATTCCTTTCATGCTGCGTTGATTAGCACTTATTTGTCGTTAATATTTGTAATAATAGGACCAGACTATTCTTATTTCTTGTCATTATGTACTTTCGTTTTCAGACTTTGATAACAGAAGAATAAATTTCATTTCGATTAAAAATAAATTGATAATATCCGCGTATTTAATAAATTTTACGTGAAATTTGTATCACTAGTCTGACACGATATTATTGTGCAAGGGGTTAAATTCGAAATGCTTGAAAAGATGTTACACGAATAAAATTGATGTAACAAGGATTCGACAATTGACTGGAAATTGGTCGATTAAGTGAAACACTTTTAAATACTGTTATAACTACGAGTATATTTGTTAGATAAATTGAACACGATCAATGCAAATGTAGTACAGTTTGTACCAATATAGATACTATGATACGATAAAGTAAAAGACCCTATTATTGGTTGACTGATGGGGGGAATGAAGACAAAATAGAAAATTGAATCGAATTGAGGAGGCAATCAATCATCTCTGAGTATGGAGAACATTTTTTGATCATTTCCAGTGTTGTTCCCTTCCTGGAGTGCTTTTAGATATATGTACTAAATGAACCTATTGCCTTGTCATTCCTTTAAGCCTAATCATATTTATTGTATGCAAAATAATCTTTTATATTTTATATATATACACATATTATACACATCATTATTTTAAATTGATCCCTGAGGATATTTTCAAAATATATTTTAATTCGTGCATTTCTAAATGTCAATGCAAAACGTTATTTGTTATAAAAGAAGAAAGATACGACTAAAAATGTAATATTTCAATTTCATTGCAAACATTTCAAATTTTCTGTTCAGTTCATTCTATAATTAACAATTACGATGTAGACTGCAATTCCACAACATAAATCGAGTGTATTTTCCTATTGTGAATCCGGAGCATTTATAACAAATTTTCAATGAAAATAATTTTCATTGTTCAACGCACTTTATTGTCAAGTTTCATTTCTTTAAATTACAGTGCACAAATGTAGAGTTTTCAAATACAGTGGACGGTAAACAATGAAATGACAGTGGCATAACAAAACTGTTGAGATAACAAACAGAAATTCATTTGATGTTTTAGTATTTTAGTACAACAGTTTAAGAAAGGGTATTATGATAATCGGGAATAAATACCGCGTCCAGCGTTGCGGAAAGCATTTCCTTTTTAAACTAGTTTACCTTTAACCCCAATGTCAATAACCGGGCACTTGAGTGCCCACTTGCAACTCGCGTTTAAGATTTTCTTCTTTTTTTTTTACGTTCCTCTTGAAAGATCACAAAACCTCTTTGAAATCCCCGGCCTTCGGATAATTCCTCATCGTTTTATATTTGCGGGCGTATTACGTTGAAAGTTTTCGGTATTAAAAGTTTGTACCTCATTGAACATCGTGGAAAATTTTGGTTCTTAACCGGAGGGTTAAAGGCAGTTGTTAAAATTTGTAATGTGTATCATGTGTTCCGTAGCCCGAGGATCTTTGATGGGTCGGGCTCGCAAAGAATGCTTTTATACGTAGTTTCCCCGTGCTTATATTACTTTATTATTCCGTTTTCGTTCGCCGCCGGTTTTTACCGTATCGGACGGAGGAGTGTCTCAAATAATGCGCAATACGGCTTGAAAATAAGACGTTTACGACTACGAAATTTTAATGTGAAATATAACACTTACAGCCAGTCCCATAAGTAATCGTACCCTCGTTGCTTATAAGAGAAATTTGTTGAAATCAATGGACGCGTGTAAGATTTTGCAATAAACTTTTTATTATGAATGAACACATGTATAAAGTTCATTCATACCAAATTATAACAAAATTGATTAACTAATAACAAAAATATTGGGTTGTTCGGAAAGTTGGTACTCCTCGTAGTACGTAATAACAGTCCACAAAAGTATTCGTACAAGTGTAGATTTTATCAAAAAATCGCATATTACAGTAGCTTTTTTACTTTATATTAATTTTCTAGTATTTAGTGGGTCCACCTTTATGCCTTATTATATCGTTTAATCGATTTGGCATACCTTCTACCCGTTTTAATGCGATATTTGGTTCAATACTATTCCAAACTTTCAAAATTTTGTTTTTTAGCATTTGTTTCTTGAAAATTTCATGCTCGTGTAGTCTTTTATCTATTTCCGCCCATAAATTTTCTATAGGATTCGTATCTGGACTCTGTGGAAGTGTATGTAAACAATGGGGAACGTGGTAAAGTATCCACTCACGAACAATCCGAACAGTATGCTTCGGGTCGTTGTCGCGTTGAAAATAGTAGTCATCTTCCAGTCCAAGCTTAATTGCACCCGAGTGCAGATTTTCTTCGAGTATATTTTGATACTTTATCTTATCCAAAATTCCATCGATAAAGACAAGTTTGCCTACTCCGGATGCCGCCATAAAGCTCCACACCATCACGGAGCCTTCGCCGTGCTTTACAGTTGGTTGTACATTTTTTAATTCTAGTTCTGTATTAGGCTTTCTCCAAACTTTTCCTCTTCCGTCACATACAAAAATATTAAATAAGATAATAAAAAGTATATTGCAAAATTTTACATGCGTCCCTTGATATCAACAGATTTCTCTTATAAGCAATGAGGGTGCGAATACTTATAGGACTGACTGTATAATTTCAAACATTTCAAATAATGAAGAAAGTGCATTAAATAAGAACAATATTTCGGAACTTTTTAAAATGCTGTTTTTAAGTAGAACCGAATAACATTGTATACAGGGTTGATAAACAAATCGTGATTAAACCGACCAAGGGGTGATTCTACATGGAGCAATAAGTCATCTATTACTAATCTCAGTAACAGAGACACATGAAAGTTTCATAGAAATTATTTAACCGTGATGTATATTTCATAGAAATATTTTGCCGTGAGCTGCAAATAATTAACGCTTGCTAAAATCCATTGAATGTATGCAGCTTGATTCTGCATCAACCGAATACGATGCAATTTTCAGTTTGTATACAAAATTGAAAACTAAAATAATTGGACAGGTGGAGAGAACATTAATTAATAAAATTTCATCGAATTTGCATTATTGTTAAAAATCTGTACCTTTATAATAAATAGAGTATTTAATGGAAAATATAATAAGTATGTTAGTATAAGTATAATTATAATAGCAATAGAATAAAGCAGATGTTAACCCTTTGCACTCGAAGCTATTTTAACTGTAAATTTAAAACAATTTTTCTGACTTACTGTATTTCTATTTTCTGTGAGAAAATTCACTTTGTGCATGCGAAATTGAATCTTGTGATTCATACAGAGTTACAAATTGAATGATTTTTTAAATGTATACTTTTATAATATATATATAGAAATTTTTCTGGAATGTGGTGCGTAAAAGTCACCACTCGAGTGCAAAAGGTTAAATTCCGATTTAAATAGTGTCAAAGTAGATACTAATTATTTCAGTGTTAAATAATATTTATATCAGTAGTAGTATTATCATTCTATGTTTTTCATTTACTCCATTACTGACACTTTATAATTTTCATCTTATGAAAATATACGTTCTTCCAATTAAAGTTTCACGTCTGCGAATGTCAGTATTGATAATCTCGTCGTGCATATAATGATGCTCGTAATAAGTGGAAACGGTAGATAATGGACAGACACGTTAGCGAACCTGCTTTGCATGCATAGTCGAGATTCAAACTCCATTTTTTCGCACACAAAGCGGTCTACGAAAAAATTCTGTTCCACATTTTCGACTTATTTTTTCATGTAAATTCGCCTAGATGGGGGCGGGGGAGAGGTGGGGCGCGCCGGCACTTCAGTGCCCTGTGTAACATGGTAACTTCTACATTTATGACGTACATACAGTTGACTGCGAAAGTGTTCACTGACCCACCGCCGCCAACCGTATGTACACATATAGACGAAAATATATTTTTCAACCGGAGAATTTTTGGAAACGCACCATTTTATCTGATGAATTGACATTTTGTTATGCTTTGTACGTACATAGGAATATCGATGAAAATCGAACAGTTGAGCACTGAATAAAGAGTTTCTATTCAGCAGTAAAGTCCATCGATCATTTTATGTAACTTTTGATTCTTTACACAGAATGAAAATTGTCTGAATCGATAACATAAATTAGGAGACAAGCGAAAATTTACATTGCTCCTTTCACCCTTTGCACTCGAGCGGCGATTCTGAGGAGCCACTAAAAATTGCTTATTATTTCTCAAAACAATTTTAATAGTACAGTATAATAATATTTTGTAATGATATTTTACAAATATTATATTTTCAATGTATGCATCTTATTATATCTTTATTTCTATTACTTCTTCTGAAACAAAAGGTTTTTCCATCTGTATACATAAATAAACAAATTATTATTATTATAGAAATTTTAAATTTCAAGTAGCAATACTTCGAACAGAAAAAGCTTTGCCAAAAATCATAAATTCATGTAACTTTTATGAAAATTGGTCCAATATCATAGTAACCAGTCACGATACTGCAATTTATAGAAGTAACAGATTGTTACTTAAAACGCCGATGGTCTGTCACCACAAAGAGTATATAATTAATTTCTAATAAAAATTAATTCCCACGCGCAATCAGACCGACCCAGCATTCATTTGGCAAACAATGAGATTAACATCTCTCGAATTTCGTCTCTTCGCATGATCACGCGACGAATCGAGGAAAACGCATTTCCTTCGGTGGATTGGTTGAACGTTAGATAATAAAAAGAAATTCCAGGGGAGCGTGAGTTCGGTGTTCGGCAAGGCAGCTGCATCTAGAGGGGTGAGAACACTGTTTTTACGAGAATCGGGCTGCGAGCAGGTGCGTTATTGCGCCAAAGAAATTCGCGCAAAGTAATTGGCGGCAGAAGGTCCGCGGTCGTTTTAATGATCAGCCGTATGTCTCTTTAAATTATCCCATTGACTTTTGCGACACTCTCGTCCGTAGAGTTGCCGGGTTTCGGCGCTTGGAGACGCGTTCGTCATCTTCCACACCCCTTTTCGGGGCATCACTGAAACACTTGTGCTCTTCCGAAACTCTCGCGCAAGACCTATTACCAACTTTGGAAGTCGTCTGTTCTATGTTAAAGGGTTCAGAGATTTGCTTCACCCCGCGCAAAATTAAAGATCAAACTTTTATTTGTTTTCTGGAGTCGAGCAACAAAATTCCTGCGCAGTTCCGTTGATATTGCAACATTAATTCTCGAGTCTAACTCGTGGTGGCAAATTTTTCTTGAAATAATAAATAACAAATTACTTTAATAATTCAATTACTTATTAAATTGAAGAGAAACTGAAATAATTCCAAAAACAATTTGTTTATTATTTCTTGTCTTCAGGTAAAATGATATCTTTTACTTAGGTTTTAAGGAAAGATGTGTAGTAAATAAATAATTTGTAATAAAAAATATATAATTTTTCTCTTTCGTCTGTTGTAAATATATTACACCATGAATATTTTATACATTAGTATTGTAAATAAATATTTTTTCGTTATTGTGCCACAAACATGATTTTCTATTTGTTATTAGAGAATCACGTTTTAGTTCTTTTGCTATTAATTTTATTTGTATCGCATTTTCTTTTTCCGTAATAGCTTTCGTCTTCTCTTCGAGGTTATGTTTACTTAGTACGTAATGTAATTTCACATATTTCGTACATTTAGTAAAAGTGACGATTCTGCTAACCGTGAGATCTTTACGTTTCTTGTAAGAAAAATACACAATTCTACACTTTCTCTACTAAGAATATTTTGTGATGTAGAGAAAATTTCTTCATCAATTGAACGTGTCACTCAATAGAAACAATATATTTACTAGTTTGAAGTTCACTCGATAGCTAGGAACTGTAATCAATTTTAAATAGGAAACTGAACAATAGTACAGAAATCATTTGTAACGTTCGAAAAATCCTGCATCACCGTAGAACTAATAACGACGCGCGCACGCTATGTTCTTTTTTTTGTTCGGGGGTAGTAATAAAGGTTCCTTTTACGTATGACAATATCGCTTTGGCTCGCGCGAGCGCCAAACAGCAGAAATTATTCGAAACAGTGGTAAAAGTGAAGCAAACATAAAACTACGCGATATTTCTGCACGTTCCGATTGATATATGCTCCGCGACGATAGAGAAATAAAAAAGCTGCGCGGACTGGCTCGATTGGCTTTGCATTATTCTAAATACGAGGTAGGTACCATCAGCGGGGCGGGCTGCGCGTTTAGTTTTATTTTTTTTTCGAGCTTTGTCGGAATATTCACTCGATGCGCGCCATTCCGCGACTTGTACACTACGCGACAAAATGATAGGACACCGCAGAATTTTTCGTGTTTCTCAAAACCAATAATGTATAGAAAGGTGCTTTTCTTTCTACCATAATTCTCGGGGTCTTTTAAAAGGTTTCTAATTACATTTCGACTTCTCCCTATTAATTTAGATATTTTCGAAATGCTTGCATCTAAAAATAACCTATTAAAATAAAGTATTTGAATATTATTTGATGCTATTCTTTCAACAGGTACTTTGCTACTGACTTCTCTGCTACTACGGTCCTATCATTTTGTCGTACTCGGTTATCACATAAACAAATATAATTCTTGGAAAACCACGTAAATTTTGCCATCGCTATTTCGTGTATTACTGAAATAAGGATACTGTTTATATAGCTACATACAAAACCTTTCTATGCATTATTGGTATTGAGAAAAACGAACAATTTTCGGATGTCCTATCATTTTTGTCGCGCAGTGTATTTTCGACGCACTTTAACATGGTTTTCATTCGAACCGAATCCATGAAATATTCAGCCGCCCCTCTCCCGACCCCTCTCCTAAGTCCGTATAAAATCCATTATATTCGAAACATCGTGGAGCCGTCTTCTCGTTCTCGGCGACGATTCGAACACGCGGCTGCTTATCCGCTGCCTCGTTTCTCGGTTTACCAGTGCCCCTTTAACAGCGAGAGTTCTTTGAAACCGGGTTAATGTGACCTTAATTAGTTGCATTTCATAAGTGGGAACTTTAAATGCGAAGATTCTGAATTTAAAAAAAGGAATAGTTAAACACGTAGCCCGGATAATTATGCAGACCTAAATTTTCTGCTTAAAATCCAACGGACTTGCATTTTTTGCCCGGGGATAATCATCGTGGAATTGTAGGTGGTGCGAACGCGAGGTATGAATAGACACACGTGTACGTCTACTTCGACGAAAATATCGGTCCGGCTCTTTCAATTAAATATTGAACTTGGTGATTTATTAACAAGGTTATTTCTGTCTTCTTCATTTATTCCACGGAATAACTGTTCGCGTTTCAGCGCTTTCATTTGGGTCAATCACCTCTGTATTGACTTCGTATAAGCGTGCTTGTATCATACTAAGTTCTACTTGCTGTTATAGATTGCAGTGTTTATCGGATTGTAATTTGTTTATCGGTTATCTTCATTAATATCAAAGACGACGAGTCACATAAAAATTTTCTTCTCGTAGCCGAGATACTATCTTCATTTTTTAAAATTTTTACCATTACATTTACAACATGATATTTAAAGAATTACTCAGTACGAAAATGAGTTTAAATAGCAGTTGAACTGAAGAAGGATCTAACTGCGTGCATTGAGTCCTTTAAGCAGTTAGCTGTTGCAATCTCTTTGAAAAGTGTATAGATTACTGATTTTTAACATTTTATTTACAACTTCATTTACAATATATTTTATTTATTCTTTATTTACAATTTTCTATCTCCGATTGATTATCACAATTATACACAATTTATAGGCACAATTATATCAATTTTGTTTCGCTCCCAAGATATCTTCCAGATACTTTTCTCGGTGATCGCGATGAATGACTTTTGGAGAGAAACGTTTTGCGCGCGTAGCAAATAAGACAACTTTGTTTAGGTGTTGAACATAATGTGATGATGCGGACTTTATGTTTGTTCGCGTTCTTCCATTCGTGTTGTACGCAAAAAAAAATAGAAGGATGAAGCTTAACTTACGTAGACCATGCAGCGGTAATGTTTCTGGGAGACCATATACTGGCCAAGCAAGGAAAGTTTTACTTCTTGAGAAAAGTGGATACAGACACTACACAGACGAGACTTAAAAAGTTTCTCGCGGCCTAGTGGTGGCTTCTGCAAAATGTTTATTTTCATCTTCTTCTTAATTTTTTAAGAAGATCTTCTTCTTTAATTTTTTTTTCTATCTATTATAGTTATACTGTTGGTTTCAATTACACTCCACCTTAGCTATAGATTGCAAGATCACTATAGGAAATAAAAATCTTCTACATCAATTACAAGCAATAGAAACTGGAATGGATGAAAATAGAAGATAGATGATACGGTAGAAGATAGTCTTTCTGTATAATTGGCACATTTCCTGTTCCATAATTATAACGCGAGAAATGAAAGATAGCGCGCCTGTGCTATCTTTTTCTTTGGGAGTGTATGACAAAGGAGTCCAATAAGAGGGAACAAATGAGGAAAAGTGTTAAAATTCGCGTAAACACGAAACACGGATATGCGGTGTTTCGATGCGTGATTCAGGCAAGGTGTAGGAAGTCGAGCGTAGTAGCCGAAGTCTAGAATGTGCCAAGCCTATTTCGAAAGAGTTACTGGCGACGCTAATGTCAGTAATACCAACCCTGCAACCATCGCGGTATTTCGACCCCAAAGCTGCTGCACCCGCGTACTGGAATCTGTCCAACCGATATACATACATACATACATACCGTACGCTAGTCACTCCCCCCCGCTCCCGCAAACTGGCTAGATTGTTAAAGAGGCCGGGATTTACGCGATATTCGATCGTACAATCATTGTTAGAGATACACGTGCTCAGATTAAGTTTACGACGCGGACGTGATTACTTTGCCACTTCCAGGATTAAGATTTTGATACGTGTTTTTTTGTTTGCCATTATTTCGTTAGAACGGCGCACATTTTTCACATTTTTTTATTTTTCATATTTATTCTTTAATAAATCTTTATAAAACATGAGAGAATTTCTCTAACATTTAAAGATCGTGTTTTATTTTTTCGTTATTTGGACAGTTGCTGCGAAAAGTATATTACTTAAAGAATCATTCTTGTTTTCTTTTCTCAGAGAAATAGAACGACCGGAATCGTATGGCAGCCAGAAGGATTTTTTTCCGAAACATGAAGCTCTGCACGCTACTACCAATTTGAATTATTTCTCGTTATAAACGCTAATAAATATCGTTGAAAGAGTAACAAATATACATGAAAAATACTCATGCAAGAAGTTCCATATAGTTTCTTTTTAAAACGAACATAAGGAAAGAACCGCGTTCTACAGTAGGCTACAGTATCCAGACTTTCGCTGTAGAAATTAAAATCTAGATTGGTTCTTGGTCATTCCGTCACTTGTGAAATGGTGTCAGCATCATTAATTTCCGTGTTATTCTTTGAATACACCTGCCTCGGTCTCCAATGTTATCTAGTTCTAACAATTCTCGGGGGTTAACGTCCTCGTTGACTTCCTTCTGCCTGTTCGAGGGATTCATCACTTCTCTCTTTCTCTCTCTCTCTCTCTCTGTCTCTCTCTCTGTCTCTCTCTCTCTTTCTCTCTCTCTCTCTCCCTTTTATCGCGCGCTCTCTTTATTTTTCACTATCTCTTGCACTCATTTGGTCATTGTTTTAACAGTAATGTTTCAAGTTTTCTCTTTCAGAAATCCGAACAAATGTTGCAGCTTACACGAAATTATTGTGCATGTCAATGTCTTCAAATGATTTATCGTCCCATGAGGCAACAACGATCCTTGCTCCGGATTTCTTCAACCTCCGTCACTTGAACTCGTTGAAATATCGACCCTGAACGTATGCTTCCCTTCTGGATAAAACGCCTCTGGTTTTCCCGTACAACTATTTTGCTTCCAGTGTGCAGTGGCTTTAACAAATGCTTGAGCATTATATCTCCTATTTTCAAAATCAAATTGAAGTTCTCACCTCCCGCAAATACTTTCTGAACCTTTTTTCCAGAGAATTCGCAAGTTTTCCTTCACGAGTTTGCCGTTTTACACTTCCAGTTACGTCAATATTAGCGTTCACTAGATAGAATTTTCTGTTGTCGGTCTCAAACTGTGATTAATTTGATAGGAAATAAATTTTGGATTTTTTATCTATCTACTCGTCGCAGAGTGCAACGAGTTTCTAGATTCTAGAGCAAAATACTCTCTGAAAGGGAAACTCCCAGTCATAGAGAGTGTTCGGAATCTTGTTACGGGTGTACACAGGTTTATGGTACTATTGAGGCGAGAAAGAACCTGAGTTCGGATTTGGAACTCTCCTGTCGATAAACGGACGGACACTATCCAGCTTAAACTGAGGTTGCAACGAATGTGTTTCCTGGCGAACTAATCTTCCGTCAAATACGCAACAATACATTGATTATATAATTGACCGTACTATCGATCGTACCAATCATACATTGTGAAAAATGCGAAAAATTCCGCCTTCGAGTTTAATAAATTATTTTTGCTTCTTACGTTACTATTAAATATATGATCGAATTATTAAGGCCACATGCGTTTCCTGGATCGATTCTACGCTCTCGATTTAGTGGAAAACGATGCAAGCAATGTTGAGCAAAATTAACGTTAAATAAGTAAATCATTAATAAATTATTGATAAACGAACAGAAATGAAGTCCTTCGCAAAAGAAGCAAATTACAATGAAATTTAACAAACATGCAATCTGTAATCAGTACAAAGATAAGTGAAAGCGTTTAATTAAATACTAATTTGTTTATTTTCAGCACAACTAAAGTAATATTTAGACCATGAATTTCTTGCATTTGTGATAAAAATGTGTAGGTAAAATATGAAGGTACGAAAACATAGTAACAATTACATAATATTGTTACACTATTTTTAATTGATCAGAATTATTAGAGGGAATAATTTATTTGTATTCAATTTGTTTTTTTGCAATAGCCTTTGAAAATATTTATTTTGCATAAAGATCCGCAGCCTAGCAAATATATATTTATTGATAATTGTGTCCATAGTTAAACTTTTAATTCAAAGTAATTTAACGAGCGATATACCATTTTGACAGGTGTGTGTTGACACTTTTGCTCGTCACTGTACTTTCAGAAATGGAAATAAGAAAAATTGATTTTTCGAAGGTTCTAAATTAGAATACCCCGTTACGAACAATATCATTAAGAAAATTGCAAATAATTCTAAAAAAAACCTTGCATTCGATACGTATAAGGGAGTTTTTCGAATAAAATCGTCAAGTTGAGAAATAGGGAGCAAGTAAGGTGACGACGACGCGGGAGCGGGACATTAATTATGAAGAAGTATTTGCACCTGCTGCAAGACACGAGACAATTAGAACCTTCTCGCTGCTGCGGTAAATGAAGATATACCGGTACATAGATGGATGTTGTCTCTGCCTACATGCTAGGAAAATTGTATGACGAAGTTTACACGGCGAGTAACCCGAGATGCTCGTTCAAGAATGTCTCGAAGATAGAGTTAGCGAACTGTAGAGACCTCGATAGAGTCTGAGCCAGTCGAGGCCGTGATTGGTAGCAAGCATTTAATAATTTCATCGCTAATAACGTCATCGAACGCACGGAAACTGATCGATGCAATATTGTATCGATCGAAGATGATCGAGGCATTCTTGTTATAATTAGACTGTGGCTCGTGATACTAGTTTACAATTTCGTAGCTAATTATGCGAGTAAGGTAATAAGGGAAAACTCTGTTTGCCAATTAGGAGATTAATTATTGTAGGAATACAATTGGAAACGTGTAATTCAAATAAAACGTGGAAACTTTAATTGGTACACGTGTTTTTCGTATTTTGCGCTTGTATAAAGACATTTGTTCGCGAATATCTGCAGCCTTTCAGTGCTCACTAAAAAGAAGAAATGTGATACAAGAAATATCTAGTTCTTGTATTATTTGCATGACTTATACGAAGATTGTCATCATATATTATACGCATGTCGTATACAGTCAGTCCCATAAGTATTCGTACCCTCATTGCTTATAAAAGAAATTTGTTGAAATCAACGGATGCATGTAAAATTTTGCAATGAACTTTTGATTATCTTATTTAATGTTTTTGGATGTGATATGGAAATAAACTGCTTTTTCTAATAATTCTGATAATTTGAAAATAATAACTCGCTGCTCATTTTCGTCATACAGGCATAAAATTCGGAGTCTTGTTAACCATCGTATTCGTCCCTTAGTACCAATTAAATTCCATAAATAAAACATTCTTGATAATATCGCTATTGGAAGAAATATTTAGAGACGCAAACCTGTATATTAATTTACGATCATATTCTAATTTCTAATCAGTTGTGTTGATCGGAATTATGCGGAAGTTGTAGCATTATTTTTCAACAAGTGTTGAATATTTGTAAAATCACGGTTTTCTATAAGGATGATTGTTTAAGTATAGTTAAGTTATAGTTAATGCACAAATGTTGCTATTACCAATAATATGGAAGCATCAAAAGGAACATGCGTATTTTCATGACGTAACTCTTTAAGTTTCGAGACAATTTCTTCGCGGCACGAAATATTCGCGCGAAATATGGGCAAAGAAGTGGTACCATGGAAACGCAGCCGGTATTCATTTTCACGTTCCATTTCCTGATACTCACTTCGCAAGATGCTTTCAAGGACCATTCGAAGTTTCTGAACATTCTTCTTCTTCTCGTCACACTTCCTCTCCGAAGATAATCGAATTCAATAGTTCCATGACATCGACTCGATGACGTTCTAGAAATACGTTGATTTCATGTGTGAATTTACTTGAAACACTGGCTCCGCATTAATATTATTTGGAAAGTTTATTCGTCAACAGTTGACTGGGGATTGCAATTTATTATCAAATTGAATAGGTATCCTTTATATTGTTTTCTAACACCTTCGCTGAATATTGTATTCAGTTGACGACGTACACAAATACTGTTAACATTATCCATGGAACTGTACGCACCCATTACAAAAATAACCTCGAAAAAGTACTTTTTACTTTGTATTTACCCTTGATACCAGTTAATTTCTGTATAACAAAAAATTGTTTATAACATCACTACTGAAGACGGTATAACTAATGCCTCTGCGTATATTCTCTCATTAACTTTCTAATCGAATCGTTATAAGTTTTGATGATAAATAGATATCGATTAACAAGTTGTTATAGCGACTGACAATTTTCTAACTGCAACTCGAATGACGCGAATACCAGTTTCGTATGTGCCGGAAGTGGAAGAACTATATAATGGTAGAAACCGGAAGTGCCGTGTTCTCCACGCTTGTAACGCGACCCCTACAAAGTATGCGGCAATAGCTGTTTCGTGGCTTTAAGTCGAACAAGAGGGGACGGAATACAGCTTGATTTAATTTCGCCCGGTGTCCCTTGTGTGTCTCGTTCTGAGCAGGACCGTACGAGGGGGTCCTGAAATTTTCGAGTGTCAGCAGGCCAATTTTCAGAAGGGTCCGCCGGAGTGGACGACAAACATGCGCTTTTGAATTTCCCTTGTCGTTCTATTCCGCGAAGAATGGTGTCAGTAAGCATCTCCGACCAAGTGCTTTGCTGTTCAGATTTCAGCTTTTCGAATATAGCACGACTCACCGAGAACGAGCCTCGGAGAGTTGTTTATCTGCCCCCCCCCCCTCCCTCCCCGCTCCTATGCACAATTTGCGATCCTACTCGTGATTTCTGATACCGCATTGTTTACATCGTGGACTTCGATCGACTTGCCGCTTAATGGCCTGTAACTGAAATCGCTGGTTAATTCGGTGCACTCGTCGCGAACATAATTTCGCGAGTACGTTCTATCGTTGACGCGAACCAACGAAATTCGTGGAAGTAACAGATGTAATTTCTTTGGATACAGAAAACACTTCCACCAATTTGCTTCGCGGGGAAGAAACTTAATGACCTTGCCATCAACTGTTTTCTACGGCGATGTTTCACACCAAACCTAGTGACATTTTGTATGTACAGTCAGTTGATAAAGTTTACTTTGTGAAATGTCATAACTTTTGTCAGCAATTGTGGCAACGAGCCGCGGAAATAATCATATGCATAAGTAAATGGAAATAAATAAGTCAGTGAGTAAATAGAAATAAAACAAACATTTAAATATTATTTATTATTATCTTAAAATTAAATTTTACGATAAACACAGTTTTTTTACCGATTTCGTTCACAAAATTGGTTTAGATGCCTTATTTTGAGTTTCCGAAAAGAATAAAAGCTACTAATACTAATAATTATTTAATCTTCACGAGATATTTTTTATCATCGAAGCAATTCAACGCAACGTTGAATTTTCATAACTCGACTTGTATCTTATTTATGGAATTGTATCAAAATGGAATTGAAACAAAAATACGAAATTATTTGCATTTCTGCTTGCACTCTTTGCTTTGAAATGGACACTGTAAATTCTTAAGAAGCACACTTTACTGCTTCCTTTTTCTAATTGTCCGTCCTTTATCGTCCTTTATAAAATTGTTTAATCTTCCGAATAAATGAAAATCTGCTCGAGACAATTCCGGTGAATAGGAAGCGTGAAATGGGAGCTGGTAATTGAATCCGTGCAGTTTTTGTGTGGCCATTTGTGCAAAACAAGATTCAGCATTATCGGGTAATAGAATCGTATTCTCACGGTCCAGTAAAGCTGGATGCAGTCTTGCCGAACAATCTACGAATTGTTTGTAATATGATATGGCATTGTTGTTGTAACAACGATTATTTTATTTTTGCTTTCAATAGAGGCGTTTTCGTAAGATTCGCTGTATGCAATTTCGTCATAATTTCTCATGAAAAAACGGCGGAATTTTATTAAAATTTTTTTTTAATAAAAAATTCTTTTATTAATAAAAAGATTAGTTCACAAAGTCATTTTTTAAGTATTTTAAAAAAGTACTATTATAATGCATATTTCACACAAATAAGGACAACCTAATAATCTGTCCACATAAATAAGGACAAATACAAAACTTGAAAAATCGTTTACGCTAACTTTAATTATGCGTTATGTCACTGTACTGTATCCAATAAATAACGATTTGTTTAAAAAGGTTATGAGATTATTAACTGAATTATGCATTTTCCTGTATATTTCCATCTATGTGCTCGGTACATTTTATGAAATTACACTAAATTCGAAGCGAAAACTCATTAATATTAAATAGCTGTTATGTTCAATTTTCGGAATGTAATTATATATTTGGAAATAAAGGCTATTGTAAACGAATAATTAAGTATGATGACAATAGAAGGCTTTACATTTGAATATTAAATTAGAAGGAACTGACAAAGCTTTGAATCAATATAATTAAAATGATCGGATCATAATAACTCGATCACGTTCCAATTTGTCTAATATGCATAATTTGTTCCTCTGCGGTTCGATCATTTAAATAACGTAGTTAATTTTATGGAAAATAAACCAATTTTCTTTGAGCGTGCAGTTGCTCGACTAGCTCGCGCGAAGCCAGTTACATCGACATTACATCGACAATCCAATAAATAATTAACCCTTATCGTTCGGAATATTCGCCTATCGGCAACGCGGAATACATTTTGTAAAAGATTTTTTCGAAAAAAATCTAATTATTTATATAATATATTAGGACATAGAATAAGTTCTCGCTGTTTTCTATAACATTTTGCCGCGTACAAATTATATTTTTAGTTACAAGTGATAATTTTTGAAAATATGAGTTACGATACTACGATTCTAATTATTGCTCAATTATTGCTGAATTATTGCTGTTTATGCTCCCGTTATACCAAACAGCTTTCGTTGGAAATATTTGTTTATACAACATGTAGTTTGCAAGAAAAATGTAGATGCAAGACTTAAAAGACTCGCCTTGCATAACCGTTACACGCGTTCGTCTGTAATTAGAATAGAACAGTGGTGAATGTCGAGAAAAGTTTCCAGTTGCTGACACTCGTGTCCGCACACGTATACATATAGACATGCACACACACGCAAGAGAAAGATACTCGGCGGTAGACACGTGAAGCGAGAACGGCGGTTGTGGGTGGTAATGTTCGGGGATGCGTTTGAGGACAACGGAGAAGGGGGGATGGGAATCGGGGTGCCGGGATATCGGGTTGACATGGGAGAAAGGATTTTAATATAAAATGCCAAGCGTTCCAAGTCCGTCGGCTTCCAAAGCTTCGGTGGAGTCTTGACAGGCGAAAGCGCTTTCTCGTTCGTTGGATCAAGTTTCTTTTCCCAGTGTCGTGTGTCTTCCACTCCTCGCTTCCCTTTTATCACCTCACTCGAACTCGATCTCTGATGTAATTAACGGATTACTAACCGAGTCTTCGCGTTTCAACAACACGCGAAAATGTTCGCGCCTCTTTTCACCCTTAATCGTGATCGCTGCGCTAAAATTCCTTCCTGGAACACGGCGCGTTCTTCAAAGCGTATTCAGCACTTAACACGAGCTAATGTATTGGGTTGTTCGGAAAGTAATTTCGTTTTTTCCTGACAGAGAATTTAATTGTATTTTTTACACCCAACTTCACACTTAAGCCGCATAGTCATTATATGTTTTGAGAGCTGATGTAGCAAGGCTTGGGTGTGAAAAAGTCCAATTGATTCTACGTAGTAGTTTTTGGTTGGTGCCCTTTTAAATATGGAGAACAATAAGCAGCATTTTCGTCATATTTTACTTTTTTATTATAGAAAAGGTAAAAATGATATTCAAGCCAGAAAGAAATTATAACCGATGTGTATGGAGAAGATGTGTTGACAGTACGCCGGTGCCAGAAGTGGTTTGCAAAATTTCGATCAGGCAATTTTGATGTCGAAGATGCGCACCATGTTCTGGAAGGCCGGTTCAAGCTGATAAAGTCACGGTAAAGGCATTAGTTGATGCAAATCGGCGAATAACAACACGTGAGATCGGTGAGAGGTTCAATTTATCAAATTCAATTGTTTATGACCGCTTGAAAGGCCTGGGTTTAACCTCGAGGCTCGATATATGGGTTCCCCATGTTCTCACGGAGAGAAATTAGTGTCGTTGCGTTGACGTCTGTGATTCGCTTCTCAAACGTCACGAAACTTATCCATTTTTGAAGCGGATCATTACTGGGGGCGAAAAATGGGTTGCATATAACAATGTGAAACGCAAGAGATCATGGAGCAAAGAAGATGAACCGGCTCAAAGCATTTCCAAAGCCAATATCCCTCAAAAAAGGGTGATGCTGTCTGTTTGGTGGGATTTTAAAGGAATCGTTTTTTTCAGCTTTTATCGGATAACACAACAATTAATTCGGAAGTCTACTGTCATCAGCTGGACAAACTGAGTGATGCACTTCAACAGAAAAGGCCAAAATTAATCAACAGAAAAGATGTAGTGTTCCACCAAGATAATGCGAGACCTCATACAGGTTTGATCACTCGCCAAAAGCATTTACTGCTTGAATGGGATACAATGCGACACCCACCATATTCTCCAGATCTGGCACCTTCGGATTATTATTTGTTCCGGTCGCTGCAAAGTTTTTTGCCAGCAAAGACCAAACATTTTATGAGCGTGGAATCACGCTACTACTAGGAAGATGGCAAAAGATTTAGGGAACAGAATGGTCAATATATAATTTAATAAAATATTTGTTCATTATACGAAAATTGTCTTTCATTTTCACAAAAAAAAAGAAACGAAATTACTTTCCGAACAACCCAATAGATTATGTTAAGAATCTATTAGGTAAACCGAAAAGTAATCAAAATCCTTTCGACGTGCACATTCATAGTCAGTTTGTGCGATGGTTGTAAATTCTATTTTTCGGTTAAAAATTTTTGTTCTAGTGAAGAGAAAAAATATCAAGGTCAACAATAAAAGAAGGTAGCTTTTGTCATAAAGTTACACGTACTCAACTTTAACATTGTAGTGCAAACATTTAATAATACCCTTTAACATTGTACACGCGTTATCGTGAGATTCCATCATTTTGACTAAATTCTAACATATGCAAATGAAATTCATCGAATTTATTGAAAATTTATAAAATATTATCGAATAAATTTCTCGTTTCTTACAATTTCATTTAAATAATATGTCGAGTAAATTCTGCGAATACAATTTTGTTCGTGACTGGTTGATTCGAATAAAATGTGCCCACCTCTGGGTAGGATCAAGTACCTCGCAAACAGCTACGAACTTCGATTGGTTGAATTCGAACTCTCTATAAGTACTTCGAAAAACAGTGACGGTATTTGTAAATACACTCGAACTTATGGCACGTAGCTTTGAATCTATCGCGAGTAAAAGCTATGATGCGTACGACCAAATTGTTATAGTTTCATAAAAGCGAGTCGTATAACATTACTTTATAACAACTGCATAAATTTACAATTTCTTTCTATATATTTATCGGAGAATGATCCACACAAAAATATATACAGGGTGTCCCAAGAGACACTTACAATCAGAAAATGAGGGGTTTCTGATGTCATTTAAACTTTTTCCTTAACGAGAATGAAATCCGCGGCTTTGTTTGCCAGTTACTTATTAATGATGCCCTGGAGAAGATTTTGATAAAGGAAAAAGTTGCTTGAAATGACCTCAGGTATCCGCCATTTCGGATTATTAGACATTTTTTGCCAGTTTTCAGTTCTGTTTGAGACACAGTCAATATTTTACCAGAAAAATATCTAATTAAATGCTATTTTTAGGCTGACTGAAATGCTATTACCTTTCTTTTTGTATAAAAATCATTCTTATGTAATCCCGATACAAAGGGATTACAAATAATTTATAATGTTCTTAAACAGTGTACCGTAAGAATATAGGATTTAACAGTAAGTAATGTCGAACATATGTATGCATGTGTAAGTATACAGTTAAAATATCGAGAATTTTTACAAAAATTAGGAATGTAGTGCACGAAGACTTTTCACACAGACTGTATGCATCCTACAGCACACTTAATGTACGAAATCGAAAAAATAGTAGGTATTGCGATACGCGGTGTTTTTCCGTCCAGTCAAAGCAGTATTGTACTGAAAGTAGCTCGACTTTCATAACAAGAAAACAGGGTGTACTATAAATAAACCTGAAAGCGTAATAATATCGATGGTTTCACGAGATCAGACGAATATTCGTTTTACCACTTCACACGCGTTTCCTTGACGGTTAAACGGGCGTCGTGTATTGCCGGCAATATATTCACGGATCCCCGGTTATGAGCACATAAAACATCAGTTACGAGTGCGAAAATAATCGATAGTCATTTGTTCGGCATTCCCTTCAATACTGGCGATTCGTAAGGACATTTCCCACGGCAATTTTCTAGCCGGTTCACGACTTGCTCTTGAAACATTACGTACAATAAAACAGTAGAATAAATATAACAGCGTAACTTTTACAGTTAACCTTTACGACTTCTGGACTGGCGCAAACAGGGCCGACTACGAGCAAAACGCACTCGTAAAAGTTCGAGGGCCCCAAGTCTGGATCGAAACTGTTTCTCTGCTTCGGTGTCGCTAGGTTTCTAATGCCTCGATGCCGAAACAAGGCTGTCCTATCGTTCATTTAGTTTCGTGAATCGTTGTTCTTAATTGTTTAGTGCACGACTTGCAGTGGATGTAAAAAGTGCTCGGACACCTTTTTTAAAACGGAATAACGCTATAATCTTTAAAACTAGATTAAGTGACTCGAATTTTTTAAAGATATTACAGGGACTAGTTCACTGTACCACGGCTAACTCATCTTGCTCAAATTTTCTTAGTATTTAAAATAAAAGAAATTAAAAATTTACGTTCTTTTCAACGATTTTATATGAGCCAATAACGAAAATTTAAAAAATGCTTTTCGAAGATCTTGGTAACGCATTCAATAATATATATTGAAGATTTCACCGAAATTGGCAATATGAAGCGACAGACATTGTAAGACATAAAACTGCGATTTTTAGTGTCTTTAATTATTTGTATTTCATAACTAAATTTCGAATTTTATGCCTTCAAAGCAAAAATGGGTGGCTGATGCTGAAAACGGTAAAACGTTTCAAAGAAGCTAAGAATTGTGTGCTAATTTCAATTTAACAACATTATTAAACAAAAAAGAAAATTATAAATAACTCGCCTGTCTTGCAATTGATGCAGAAATTTTGTATTTTTCATAAAGGTCCGCAATCTACTGGTAATAATGCCAGCCAATTCCGGTGAAATTTTCGCTATGCACGTAAGTTAACGAGATCCGCAAATTAATAGCATTGTTTAAATTTTCGTTCTAGCCTCGCGTAAAACAGTTTTAAAAGACACGACTTTTAAACATGTTTCTGTTATTCAGACTAATTAAAATTTCTGAAAAAATTGTTTCACTTATTTGTCTAGTTCGATAGAAAATAAAAACGATTTTTCAATGTTTCAAGTAAAAAATACTGATATATTTCTGATAACTTTGAGATCTAGAAGAGCTTCCTTTTTATTGGCCAAATACTAAATCAATCGATTTTTTAACACTTTTATACAAAAATCTTTCACAAAAATGAAACTTACCTTTTCGTGTTTTTAAGAACACAGCAACTCTGTATAATAGCAACTATGTATATTTTCTTAAGTACTCTCTGTTGTTTATACATCTTATTCGTGAAAAAATTCGTGCTTATATAAAAATTATCAATATATAATTCATATTGTTTTTCAAGTGCAATATAGGTAAAAAGAACTATGTAATTGTTAAAAACTCCGGACGTGACTTTAATGAACACAGTACAAAAGACAATCATTTACTTCTTCAATTCACTTCTTCTACATTAGAATAACATAACTAAATTTACTCGAAAATCCAGGTAGCCATCTCTTGAAGCGATGCCGTAAGATTTTGGAGACTGACAAGCGGTTAAATGGTTTCCAAATATTAATCCTTTGCACTCGAAGCCATTTCAATTGCAAATCTGAAATAATTTTTCCGCCCTCTAATATTTCCATTTTATGTAACAAAATGCATTCTATGGATATGAAATTGAGTCTCGTGACTCATATAACATTTACATTTTCAATCATTTTTTAAATCTCAGCGTTGGCGATATTTATAAAAATAATTTTGGAACGCGTTACAACAATTTTAATGGCGCTGCAGAGTCGTCACTCAAGTGCAAAGGGTTAATGTATTACCACTGTATTTCGCTCATCAACCAATAGTGATGACTGCGCGGCGGAAACAGATGAGTCCCAATTCTTGGACCAAAGGCTAAAGAAACTCGCGTGCTGCGCGGCAATTCGAGCAGTTCTCATTCGCAATTCACAGCTCGAGTCCGATTCCTTTATCTTAGCACAGCGTCGTTAGGTTCGATCGTAGTTGTCCTTTTTCCGATCTGCAACGCTTGCCTGCGGCTCTGGATCTTTCCTAGGCCCGGTCGAGATCCATCCTTTCATTTTCTATTCGTTCTCCTGATACACTCTAGATCTTGATTCGTTCTCCCGATACACTCTAGATCTTGATTCGTTCTCCCAGAAGTCCGTCTTCGAGCAGTTTCCACGCGAACGCGGTTTCGTTGCGATTTCCGGCATCTTCGTCGTGGTCTCTCCGTGGCCGCGCTTAGGTTCCCCCTCCCCTCGCTTTCGGGTCACTCTGAATTACCAATGAGCATTCCAATCACGTTGTCCCGCGCGTGCTTTTCGCGCCGGATAGAACGGAGGAGAAACGAAGAGGGTCGGAAACGGCGAAAAAACTGCCGGGAACAACGTCTCGCGCGGAAGCGCCGGTTAATTCGATTTCGCACTCGCGTGTATCCCCTCTTTTTTTTTAATCGGACTTTTTGCACCGTGTAACATCAACAAGACCGTTCCGGCGAACGAGGGCATTCTGCGAGAACGATTCGAATATGGCGCAACTTTTAACTGTCCAGTCTCTTTTTTTCGACGAAACTCGTCTTTTGCAGTTCGAATTTTGTAATGCGAATAGCAGCGGAAATCAAGTTGCAGTACCTAATATCAAACAACCTTAATACGTTTTTTCAAGATGGGTATCAAATATTCGTTTACAAGATATATTGATTCAATGTTCTCTTTTTTTGACAATTTTAACACTATTCAAAAGCGTTTAGAAAACGATATTCAATTTGATCAATAACTTAATTATTAATACGAAGCATTATGTAATTAATGCTTCTTAATTATTCATACGATAGCAAAAGTAGTTTAAAAATTTGGCGATATAGTTGTCTCAAAAAGCGATTAGCTTAACGCTTTGCACTCGAACTCATTTTAAGCTTAAATCCAAAATTGCTATTTCGATCAGCTATAGTATAGTACTTAGTATAATTTACGTATGTGAAATTGAGTCTTGTGACTTGTGAAACTGTTACTCTTTTAACAGAAGGGTATTTAATAATGTCAACATTATTTTGTTAATTATATAACAATTACGATTGGCGCTTTAGAGGCGCCACTCGAGTGCAAAGGGTTAAATGTGGTCGGGTTAAATACACGGGTTCAGTGTAACTACAAAGATTGCGGTTGTCGCAGCTGTTCCAAGGAACTCTATAAACGATTACCGCATGGATCTGCAGATGATTTACGACTATATCGTAAGAAACAATTTTTGCAAAATTTTATATCTAAGTTTCGAATTTCATGAAAGGCAAATAATTGTGATTGAGAAGCGATTTTTTATCAATGCCACATTTTGCCAAATCATGAGATTTGAACACAACAATCTTCGTATAATATTTCCCCATTTTCTATCAATTCTAATATTGTATATAAATACGACGTTTTATTAAGTTTTTATTCGAATATCACAAAAAAATATAAAAGTTATTTTGAGTCGGCAACTATTCACTCCACTGTACCATGTCAGTGAAGACTCCATTGGTATCGTGTCCTCAATCCAAAGATTAAACATTACGAGTGATATGTGTTTAGGTATTTCACATTTTATCCAGTAAACTACATATTTTGCCAAAGAAGAAAAATAGCAAAAAATTAATTGTTGCCGTGTATGCTTCACTTGAACTAAACAACATGTGTTTCAAATGTTTTTGTATGATATGAAGGAAAATTAAGGGAAACATGTGGGGCGACACATAACTGCATAAACAACAAAGTAGGAGCAATTGTGACTGGATAATTAAATGAAATGAATTTCAAAGGAGCATTTTAAATTCATAGATCGTGTATATGACGGTGGGAGGCCCCGCGTTAAGAGTTAACCCTCTATGGGCCTATGTACAATAGATTCTTGATCAACCTGAAATATCAAAGTAAATGCCTTGCAAGTTGTCTGCAGATAGATATTTAACCCTTTGCACTCGAAGCCATTTTAACCGTAAATGTAAAATAATTTTCCTGGCTGATAGTATTTCTATTCCATGCAATAAAATGCCATCTTACGCGTACGAAATTGATTCTTGCGACTCATAGCAACAATTTCACTATTCGACAATCTTTCAAATCTAATCTTTATTGTAATAAAAATTATTTTGAAACGTAATAGAATGATTTTAGTGGTGCCTCAGAGTCGCCATTCGTGTGCAAAGGATTAACAAATAAATTCGGCCCATAGAGGGTTAAATAAGTTATTTAATATGTACAGGCTGCTCGAAACTGTCTATCAAGAAACGTCACGGCGCGCGGCGTTCATATAATAAAAAGAACGTAAGCGGAACACCTCGCCGTAGGATATTTCGTTTAAGAACAGCCAGGGTCGTGTTAAAAATTCATTTTTCATCGGAAATCGAAACTGCTCGAAATTCGTCGAACGCTCTCGCGGTTCTTTCGCGCGTTGCCGCACGTTGCCGGGTTGCCTTGCAACCCAAAGTGTCTAGGTTTTTCGGTCGGGCCGCCACCGCCTTTGCCTTCGCCGCCGCAGACTTTCTCAATTTCTGAGCTGTGGCTTGCGCACCTGCTTACTTGTTACCATATTCGCCTCCCACTTCCTCGTAACCGATCATCGAAACCTATTTCTCATCGATAAAAATCAATGGCATATTTTCGCGTAGCTCGCACGCGGAGCACGTCGGTGTAAAAGGCACTTTTCCACGGCGGAGCACCGTGAACTCGCAGAATCTCATAAGACGCTTAACCTCTCGACTCGCATCGCTATTCTATAGGAGCGCATCGTCGGACTTCCTTTGCCTATTCCTTCTCTTTCTGCGCGACTTTTCGTTTCACCTTGCTAGACCGACCGACGAGTACAGGGTGGCGTCACCGGTTCCTGCGGGTTACCAAATTACCGTGTCTTTAGTTTATTTTCAAACAAAAGTATCTTTACATTTACCAAGTAAGACATACTTAAAATAAAAAATCAAGTGAGCTTATTTTATATATAAATATAATTGTATGTATTGTTTTTGTAGCGATACATATTTTATTGTTCTTGTAATATATAAAAGAAATTCTTTATGTCAATTAATATAATATTATATTATTAACTAGGTTATGTTTTTTTTTTATAAGACATACTAAATTTTTGTGTTCTTTTACTTTGCCTGTTGTGAATAGAAATTTGTTACATACCTCAGTAGATAAACATAAAGTACATTAAATTGTTATATGTATAAATTGTGTTATAATTGAAGCTATTAAGAACCTATTGTATTAATTAATTTTATCATTTATATAAATTTACTAAAAACAGTCCTCATTTTTAAAAATAGCCATGCCCAATGATTATTTAGAATTAAATGAAATTAAATAAAATCAATTAAAAATAAATTTCTACTTGATTCTGTTATTTGACAAATTACTTTTAAATACCTAGCATAAAAGTGACGCCAATCGAAACTGGAGTTCAGATTCTTGTATTTTTCAAATGCAACAGTTTCGCATGGAACTTGTTGCAGCCAGTAGTGGAACTGAATAACTTATATGTTTTAGAGTGAAGATTAAAATTTATCCAATAAAATTGCTATTCCTTACAAGCAACAACTCGTGGCATGCTATTTGCTGCATAAAAGTGCCTATCTCAGTACGATCCATTTCAGTAAATATTCATTCGAATATTTGAGTCATATAATTTGAGCTGCTTAAATGTACGATCAAGTTTTGTTTAGATAACAAAACGTGACAGTATCCGCTGCCATCTCGTTCAACAACGTCCCACTTTCTGCAACATTAATCAGCGCCGGAGACCGTTTTTGTCATCGTGCTTTCAAAATTTATTAATCGTTTTCGATATCACATGTTCCATTGAATATCCAACGATGTTTGCCAGCTGCGAAGATAAAATCTGTCAGGCGGGTTATTAATATTAATTCTAACATGGAAGGAAGTCAAACTATTTAACTGTAAAAATATTTGTAACAGTAGTCGCACACTGTTCTTCATTACTGTCTGCTTCGAAATGATTTGCGATATGTTTTATATATTTATTCATTTATTTATTTCAATGTTATTTATTCCTCACGTTCGTTTATCTATTTATTGTTCTTATTTCTATTTTTTTTATCTACTTACTGTTATCTCTTGTTATACTTCGTTACATGATTTTACATCGATATTTATTTACTGTTATGCTGTTAGTCAATGTTTTTATTATTAATTCTGTTCACATATTTTTATTTTATTATTATATATTTTTCTTAGCGCCCGCATTATGCGCTAATAAATAAATTTAAATAATAAATTATCGTATCTATGTCTATCAATGATATAATGATAATAAAATAAAAGTTTTCTTTTTTTTTTAAAGAAAATCCAGTTACAGATATATTCAATACTCATTTACTTCGGACTTTGAAAAATAATTTTTTTTAAATGTTACAGAATCTAGTTCCCCAAACAGTCACCGAAAACAATTTTGCAGAAGTTAAGATTCAAATGACAAAAACCAATACAAGACTCACACAATTTTAATTTTTTATTTGAGCGAACAATTAAAATTTCGACATTGCATTTTGTAGATCTCGTTAATTTATACACATGATACAAATTTCGTTCGAAACGGTTAACATTATTAGAAGCTATGTACAATTAAGTATTGTAAAAATAAGACTAGCCACAGTGGAGAGGATTTCAATGTATAAAGTTTTATTATTCAGTCAAATGAAGAAGTGAAGGAATATATTTTTTTATTTCGTTTTGTGGCAAATGTCATATATATTAAGACCTCTAACATTTAAAAAGATTTGAAGTCATCCAAGCCAATGTTATTAAATTCATTACGCGATAAAACGTCTCCGAATATTTCGCGACAGTTTGTTTCTATTACGGTTACAATTTTCGCATTTTCATTCTCAACGTAAAGCAAAATTAACATTTCATCCTCATCGTACATTTCCTGCAAATGCGACGGAATTAAAAAATCCCGCTGTACAGCAAAAATGCTCATCAAAAAAATTCAAATGAAACGTACAAAGGAATCTCGAGACAATTGTAACAGATTAATAACATTTATCACAATTTCCGTTTCATTCCCAGACTCTTTCGAATTCCGCTGAATCCATTTCCCTAAGTCCAAAATGTCTCTATAAAAGAACGAGGGCGTAAAGTGCATAACATATGTGCATTAAAATGCACGTTCACACGCAGTTAATGCGCCCGGCTCGCCAAAATGTATGCCGGCGCTAAATGTATGCGAGAGCGTCGCACAAGCGAAATCTCCGAACTCGTTCCGGCATCAGCAGCGCCGAAATTTATCTTTAATTATCCGGAATAGAGTTCGAGGGCCGGTGCACCACGGTTGCACCACGGTGCACCACTGTTCCTTTTTGCGCGAACACGGCTCGCCTTCTCTTGACCCCCTGTATCAACCGGCGTGCCGCCGCGGCTCAGTTTTTACGTTAGCAATTTCTGCTCTGAATGACAGCCTTCAGCCGCTCGTTCATCTTTGAAATTGTACGTCGTGTCGGTGGACGCTCTCTCGGTTCTTCTCATTAAAAATGTTTCTTGCCGGGTCGCGCGCCGCGCCGCGCCGCGCGCGGACACTTTTCGGGAGAAAGATATTGCTCGGGCGCCGGGCCTTGTTCCGGAGTTGGCTGCGGCGAATTTTTCACAAATTCGCCAGAAAATACTCTTTTTCTCGTAGCTAAAGGACGGAGGGGGAGGCCGGCTGGTCAGGATGCCTGGACTTCAATTAAATTCCTGAAAGTTCTCAAGTCTACCGCGTGGCCGCGACGCGGCCGCGGAACGACGACCAGCGGGAAATTTAATTAAAAAACTGCAAACACACAATTTTTTCAAAGTTCCAGCCGCTGAGATTGCCCTTCATCCCTGCGATGCCAAGGCAAACTACTTTTGATCTTCGTCGATACCTTCGGGGAGAAGGGTCGCATTCGATTTTTAGCTCGCGTCCGCGCAGTGGTCGATTTTCCTAGAAAATGGAGATAAAATAGAAAAGAAAATTGTAGTTCGATTTATTATTCTCTAGTACGTATTATTTTACATGTTTATTTTTACTAATTACTGGAAGAATTGGGATAGTAACAAATTATTTCTGGTTTGATAATCATGTTTCTCTCGTTTCAAAATGCTCCTAATTGTTTAAAAATTGAATATGTTCCTATTAATATGAAATTCGTGATATTCAATCTATTATTTTTCATTATCATTTATTATAATTTTTCAATTCATTAAAACGAATTCTTTCCTGTTGTACATTGTGGTTAGTACTGCAACTTCAAAATTTAAAAATAGCTGCAAATTCTTGCGAGTTTGTTAAGTACACTGTTTAAAAGCAATATTATTCTTTGGATGACAACAGATTTTTTAATAACAAGTCTCATGGGTTTACAATACAAAGAAATAGAGATTGATAATTATATTATGTCATTATTTGACAGAAATGGATTTAGGAAGATAAATAAATTGGTAAGCATAAACAATGCTTTTCCTCAGTAGGTGGTTACAATTCATAACTTTATACAATTTCTATGAGAATTGACAATCCTATGACTGAACTCAGATTTTTTTGCCATGCTTAGTCCAATATTCTTTATCCGAAATAGCAAATTAAATCGATTAGTGCATTAAAAATTATATGATTTTATTTAGAAAGAAGAAAGTTGATCTTCGTTTGCCCTGTTCGCGTCCACTTACAAAATGAATGTATTCCATCATCATGTGACCTTCTTGAAATGATTCAACTCTTGTAGAAAACACTTTACATAGCGAACGATGAACGAGTTATTTTTACGTAGAGATTAAAATCGGTGGAAGCTATATCTGAACGCGTGGGATAAAAGAAACATCCTGTACAAGACCAATAAAATCCGCCCAATATGATCGTGGCATGTAAAATGATTGCAGAACGCATGGCTCCGGTGCATTCGTGGGATCTGCAAGGGCGAACTTGTAAAGAAACCGCTTAGATTCGTTGGACAGACGGCCCGTTCGTTCAATACGTCGACGAGAATATTTTTACTTAACGTTCTCATAACGTCGATGAAACGGGGAGTTTGAAAGTCCGATCGACGAGTGGTTCCTTAACGATAGCTCGGAAAATTCGCCGGGGAAATTTCCTTTCCGAGAGATTGCGGCCTCAGGAGTCAGCGGTTTCGCGTACTCGAACTTTCCGGCCTCTCCTCTCTTGCACTCTCTCTCTCTCTCTCTCTCTCTCTCTCTCTCGCTCTCACTGGGAAAAGTTTTATTTATTTATCCGCGCCGCGGAACGACAGGGCGGATGGTTCATCCTCGAGGAATATTATTAAAGCCGTTGCTCGTATTTGACTTCGAACGACCGTACGCTCCAGGGCCTAGGCAACTTTATTTGCATACTGGCCGCGTTTCAGCGCGACGCGATACGCTGAATGAGTGCGAAACGAGCTGTGCGAATTGACAACTGGGTTAAATACACCGGCTGGTAATGAACCATCGTAATGGTCGTACAACGTGTCACGAGGAATCGGATCCGACTGGGATTGGGCGACTCTCGTCTCTCGTCTCTCGTCTCTCGCGCCTCGCGTTCTATCTGGCCCATTTCACCGCGCGCTTCTGATAGGAATTTCGAGCCTAACGACTTATTGTACGCGGATTATGAGCATTACTCCTGATAAATTTGACTTCGCTAACACAGTGGGCGAAAATGTGATTTCAGCTTAGGGAAATCATTTTTATCGCCATATTTCCCTCTACGGGAATACACATACGGATTACATACGTTTTATTGCGTTGGCAACTAATTGTGGATTTAAAATAAGAAGGAAAATTCAATTCTTTTGCTTAAAAATAGAAGTTTATTCAATTGCACAAATCAATTTTGACGCTGCCTTTCTTTCAATGCTTCATTATAACCCTTTGCACTCGAGTGGTGACTCTAAGGCACCACAAAAATTATTCTATTTCATTCCAAAATAATTTTTGCAACAATAAAGTTTAGATTTAAAAAATTGTCAAGTAGTAAAACTGTTGGCAGGAGTCACAAGAATAAATTTTCTATGCATAAAAATTTATTTTGCTAAATAGAATGGAAATACCACGAAGCAGAAAAATTATTTTAAATTTACAGTTAAAATGGCTCCGAGTGCAAAGGGTTAGTATACTGTATATAACATAAAAATCGTGCTTGCGCTGCTTGCTTTTTTGGAAATAATGTAATAGGATTGGTCTGAAACGCGCGCCTTGCTCTTCCATCTTCAAACTGTAATAAAAACGAAGCTAAATAATTAATCAGTGCAATTTTCTTACTAAATTTAAAGTGGAAGAGGTGCTTTAATCCTGCCTTTTTGGAAATAATACAATAAAATACGTCTAAAATGAGCTTCTTGTCCTTCCACCTTCAAACATTGGTAAGATTTCTAGCAGAATCGTACGTGTGCCAATACTTTTTTGACCCACTGTATGCATTATAATTGTACATTTATACAAGGTGTCTCACTTAACCTGTTAGCTGCGTACGACGTGTATACACGTCATAAGGAAATGACAATTTTATCTCTTATAATAAATATACTTCTCCTACGATTTATGTCAAAATGCTTATAGCAATATATTCGTAAATTTCGCACGCTTTAAGATAATTCTAGAACAATTACCAAGAAAACTACACTCAGTATAATTGATAAAACGCATAACAAAATTTATCTTTTAAATATAAGTACGCAACTAGGTGGTTAAGTTGAGATGTCCTTTAGTATTTCTAGTGGGAAGCTAAACTACTATTCCTTCAATGTGCGTGCGTTTTCAAGGTCATTTTGTTCCTTTCTAATTACAAAACCATATTTTTGCTTCGAAATCATATTCTACATTAAAAAATGCGCAACTTTTGTTTGAAACATTTTATTGCAACCACATAGTAAATTAAGACAGGTTTTACTTTGTATAAATATTGTCTAGTAATGTCTAGTAATGAAGAACATAGTTGCTTGGTACAGTTGTGATATAATTAGAATTCAGGTTAATATGTGAAAGTACCGAGACTAATGAAAAATACGAATTAGAGTATGCATTCCTGCAATTATAACCTGGCATTGCACTATGCGCGCGAATGATCAAACTTGTAAGTTTCGGTAATATTATTTCTTATGCGGCAGAACATAATCATAATTGGTAACTTCGTGGCAAGTCATTTTCTTTCACCGAAGACCATATTTATATATCAGAAAGCAGCAAGGCTTATTTCGAAACTTGCTTCAATTAACAATCCTTGAAATAAAAGGAAATATAGATTTTGAAAGCTATTTTAAAAAATGGGCCACGCTAATACGCGAACAGTGCAGCAGCCAACACGTCGAACGCGCGAAACCTCGATAAACGAGTTCGAGCTACGCTTTCATTCCTATAAGAGAATTTACCGTTCACGGCGCGTAGCATGCGAGCCATTAGACGTCACGTGCAATGCGGTGGGTTATGTTCCCAGCAAATCATCGGGAGCCCGTGAACCGTATGCATCCAGTCCTTAAGCCTGCCATCTGTTAAGACTGTAAAGTCTTTAGCACTCTAAGCTCGCGACACGACGCGCAGCTATTAAAACAAGAGAAACTAATTGCCGATGTGCGCGGGGAGCGGAGGGGAAACGAAAAAATCTCCCGGCCGTTTAAGCCTCGATAAATTAGAGGCGGAATCCCCCCGGGGAATAGTTCTTATTCCAAACAGCGGACGTTTTAACCGTAGGTGGAAAAGGCGATGGTTATAATGCGTTACCCGGGGGAAGTAATTAGGCAGTTAAAAGGATAAAGCCAAGGAGGTAGGGAGAAGCTGAAAGAAGCTGGGACTCTAGATAACTGGCAATGAGCCTAGCGCACGGCCGACGTGGATGGCAGGCCACGTTTGCATAACGGCTGCTATTTACTTCGTCACATTTCAAAGCGTCGCGCGCCCGGCCGACACACGCGACCTCCTCCTCCTCCTCCTCCTACGACCAGAAGACAAATTTTCGCACGGCCTCGTAAACTTTGAGCAGTCGTCCCTTATATGGCCGCGCGCAGCAGCCACTTCCTTTTGCTACCTTCTGAACGCGGCTGTTTCAGAATGATCAAAACACCATGCATGGGAAAATCTTTCAGCTTGTTCGAGGAGCTAACTTGGTACGTTTCAGTCTTTGGCTTAATGCGTGCGAAACGTTGTTTTCCTTTTCTTGCGTCTCTCGGATTTCAAATGCGACAGAGAGACCCGGCAATAAGAACTCGTCGCTTTGAGAAACAAACTCGTACAAAATCAACTGTTGCCGATTTAAAGCCAGCTTGGGACAGTTTACAAAGTATGAGAGAGAAGGAGAAATAATCAAAAAGACATCTCAAAATAAGTTATCACAATTTTAGAATATTCATAGAAGAAAGTCTGATGGGAGAGACGCGCAAACTCATCGAAAAATACCTTGGGACAAGTTAGAAATGTTTCAAAATGTTCATCGGTCAACTGTTCAGACCTTGAGAATGGTCTGGTGATAGGAACGGAAAAAACAATAGAAAAGCAGCTTGGAACAGGATAGAATATTTTGGAACGTTTATGGAGACATGTTTGATTAGAGGGGCATGGGAATGTCTAGGCATATTAGAGCAAGGAAGAACTATCTTAGAACGTTCATTGAGTAAGTTTCCGTGATAGGGACTTGAGAAATAATGAATAGCTTGTTGGAACAAGGCAGAACTGTCCTACAACGTCCGATGAAGGAGGTCTCGGGAGAGCAACATGAGGAATAATCGGAATCCTTCTTGATAGATGTTAGAACAATTTTAGAACCTTGATGGAGGAAGTTTCCATGGAAAGCACGCAACGTAAATATATTTATTAATAAATAGTATTCAGTACTTGCTATGATAATGAAGAACCTTTCTAATGTCAAGGTTATGTTGCTAACTGGAACTTTCTTTTTCAGAAGGTTTAAAGTCTAAACTTAAGTGAGGGTCGTTTTGTAAAAAACGAGCTATGAGAATTATTTTTCCTGTTAGTAATTTATTTTCCTGTTTTTTAAAAGTTATATTTTCGAGAAATGACATATTTCTAACACATAAGATGAATAAAACATACAAACAAAAATTTTTACTTTAAAAATTATCGCGAAGTTGCCGTCTTCCTTGTGAAAATGTTTCGGAGTGCAATAATTAATACTAAAATTACTCAACAATAAAAATTAATGTGCGCATTGATCCGTAAAAATGAGAATATCTAATTTATTTAAATTCTGTAGAGGTTCTATCATAGTAGCTGCTCCAATTGTGTGAGTTATTTAGTCATTTTCCGTGATAGTATTTTTATAATATATATAATTGTAAAATGATAAATCGATCATTTGTCATTGGTAGATTTAGTATTCATAATATTTTAATATTTATATTCATAAGAACATTTTAAGATCACAAAAATCGAAAAGAAATAAAGCTTAGTAATTATGTTCTCTATTCTGCTAGGAGATTGTTAACAATAAAGATGTGAGTGCGGTCTACAAACAATCATAATGCCAGGGTACATGTTTGTGTTGTTTTATCTCCGACCCCTGTACGGCGGATCGTGGAACAGTTGATTGCACAGCAAATACACGGTCCATTCGGTATCATGAAGATCATCTTACGCTTGTGTGCTAACATACTTCTTCGTAATGTCAGGTTATGTTAGGTTATGTTTGCCATTTGATTTTTACGAGGTCTTGTCTTCAATCATAGTTGATAAAAGTTCGCTAATTATAAGTAATGGAACCTAAAATCATATCAAAATTTTAATCACTATGATGACCTCGGAAAATGTACGGAATGAACAATTTAACTTGTCTTCTTTTTATGTCTTTTAAAATTCCCGAAAATATATGAGATATTTAAAACTAGAATATTAGGTTGCAATTTTACTCTTTATGTACGATAATTTGAATAAAAATATCTACATAAAATTCCACGTCACATTTTGAAATTGAGTAATTTATACGTTACGTTCTTTGAGCCATAATTCCAATAAACGTTCCTTATGATTCTTATGGAAAGTTAAAATCAAAATAGTAATTATTTAATACTACATTTTATTTGAAATAAGTTGTTCTGTATTTTTATGTTACTTATAATTTTCGGACAAGTAGTAAATATAAAAGTAAGATTGAAATTATTTTTCTCAAATATGAAAGTTTATAAAAAACTTGTAACCAGCAATTTGACTTATTCTAACCTAGATCATAAACATTAGAAAATTTGTATTTCATAAAACATCAAACACTAAATATAAAATCGAAAATATTGCGTACCAGTCGTATCACTTCGTATCGTATATTTTAACGTGATACGAAATGAATTAGTTTAACGAATCTTCCGGTTGCAAAAACTGGTAACGAATCTGCAGCAGCGGCAAATTCATTTTTGTGTTTATTCTTTTATCAAGCATCCCACCTTGCTTTCGAATATGTTATTTTCGACTATACTGTTTACTTTCACTTCGCAACAATTGCTGAAACGAGGTCAAGTGAAACTTTTTCCATTTCCTGTTTTGTTACTTTTAATTCGAGTGTTATTTGAATAGAACCGTGATTAATGCAAGAGAAAGAAGTCGAGGACATTTAATTGCTTCGCTCTGCTGATTGCTCCCTCATTCTTCGGCATTCCAATGTTTGCGAATACTGTCTAAAATGACACCGCTGTTCCGTTCTGACTTCTTTTTTAACGAAAAATATTTATCCTCTAAAACGAATCAGTATTAGAAGGGCGACGAGATTATTTTACCGACCGGATATTCGATCGTAAATATTTATGTTATTTTAGGGTAATTGAATCCATTAGCATTTACATATTTTCATAGCATTACCGTTATGAAAATATATAATAGTAATAAATATTTTATTTTAATTTAATTTATGGCGAAAGATATCTAATATATTTAGGTTATTATCTTTTAAAATTTAGGTTAAATTTAACCCTTTGCGTTCGAAGCCATTTTAAGCTTAGATCCAAAATTGCTACATTGACCAGCTGTAGTACAGTACTTAGTATAATTTGCTATATGAGATTCAGTCTTGTGGCTCGTAAAACTGTTATGCTTTTAACAAAAGAGTATTTAATAATGTCAACAATATTTTGGTAATTATATAACAATTTTCATTAGCGCTTCAGAGGCGAGTGCAAAAGGTTAAATGGTTACTGTTACATAGTTTAAATTATATACGTCTTTTATTAACAAATGTAAAAGGATAGAAGCGAACATTAATTTATTCAAATCCTTTCTCTGTAAATTAAAAAATATAATAATAAAAAACATATCTTACGTTTAGCGAATGATTCAAGTCAATGTTTCTAATTAATAATGTTTGGAAATTTGTTGTTAAGAGAAAAAAATGTCCATTTCAAAGTAGGGGCATCGAATATAGAACTCTTGCTGTATTATCTTACAATTATATTTTATTTACGTTAAATAAATATTTCAAAATTCATTACATTCTCTGAAAGCATTAATCTGTCAGGCGGTAGGACAAATATTCAATAATATCGCTTTTAATTCTAATGAAATCGATGAAAATTTTATACTCTCCGAGAAAATCGTTCCATAATGAGTACTTTAACCTTACCTGAAACTATTTAATTAAAGAACGAGGAATTCGCGGGGCACAGAAATTCGTCGATGCTGACGTTTCAAACAGTTTGGCCGACGAATTATCTGACACGGTGGTATTTTTAATATTCAATACGGTTTCAATATCCGATGTCAGAGGTATTTAGGAACTTGCTGTAAGACTGTACGACTCGTTCCTGCGGTCCGATCCGCGGGGATCCGTATACATATATTCGCGTTGTTATTAAATTCTCTCCCGGGGAACTGCGAGAAAAGTTGTGATAGTTAACTATTCCGAAGTTTCCGGCGAAAGATTTAAAGCAAAGTTGCGCCCCGCTAATAGCCTACATCCGAACACCATGCTTACAGCCGCCGCAAGAATTATACTTGTATGAAGTAATAACAAGCTATACCTCGAGCAAGCAATATGTTAATGTATCGTTGTTTCAACCCGGTTTTTATAGTTCCTGTAATTTTAAGTTTACCGGTATCCCTGCGTGTACCATCTCAAGTGTTTTAACCCTTTGCACTCGGAGTCATTTTAATTGTAAATGTAAAATAATTTCCATGGCCCATAATATTTCTATTCCATGCGATAAAGTGCACTTCTATGCGCACGAAATTGATTTTTACGAGTCGTAGCAATAGTTTCACTGCTCAACAATTTTTTAAAAACTTTATTGTTATAAAAATTATTTTGCAACGTAATAATTTTAGTGGTGACTCGGAGCCATTCGAATGTAAAGGGTTAATCCTTGCGATGTGCATAACTGTGATGTTTTAGACGTGAGTTTGTTTTCTTTTTTAATTTCTGAAACAATACGGATATAATATTATTTGCCAGAGTCGTGGTTCATTGTTGATACATAAATTGATTTATGTTATTTCTTCACATTTTCTCTAGTGATACATGTTATTCCATTTTCAAATAGCAAATTGATATAGGTATATGGTATACACTCTGTTCAACACTATTCCTACCAGGACCGGTCAAATAACCGTTTTTAAATTTTCAATTGGAATTTCCTACATTCAACGTAAGTGAATCGCCTTTAAACTTTACGACTTTTCCTCATATATATGTATGATACATTTTTCAATATTCACTTACTTTTTTATTGTTTATTTTCTGAGAAATATTTGTAGTCTGCCTTACCTACCACGACCGGTCATTTGACCGGTAGTACGATTAATACATTTTTATAATAGTTTCTCTCTAAGACTCAATGCCAAAACTATAAAGTCGTTACAAACGAAAGGTAATGTAGTTGTGGCACGATTTTATCCGAGAAGTGCCTTCCAGAAAATGGTTTACGGCACTTCCAAGGGTTTACAGTTCTCGCTCGACTACAGGGTTAGCGTTGTTTATTTGCTTAATTGATATCCGATACGGTCCAGATCCTCGAATGTTCTTACGCCATCTTATCTACTATGACGTAAAATAAATAAACTTATAACTGAAGGAAATGTATAGAGGTCTTCTCACGAATTCAAATCAGTATAGTCTTGCGACACGAACAGAGTGCATCGAAACGTGAAAGTCACAAAGAGCATACTTGGCAGTCTTTTATTATTATTTTGTAATATTTTATATCGTATTACGTGTTATAAGTGCAATTTTGTACGATGTACGTAGCAAATATATAATAAACGGCTTTCCATATTTGGGAAAAGATGAAAGTAGAGAACCAACAGTTCCTCTTGGAGAGTTTGTCACTATGAAATTAGCAGAACCGTATGTGGAAGAAATATAGCCACGGACAACTTTTTTACAAGCCTACCTATAGCAATAAAACTTTTTGCAAAAAAAACTACGATTATTGGGACAATTAGAGCAAATAGAAAAGTGCTACCAGGACTGACAAAACTGAAAAACGACGACATGGCACTTTTCTCAAGCAAACTCCATCGCTCAAATAATTGTATGTTGACAATTTACAAAGCCAAAACCATGAAAGAAAGTTCTAATTCTCAGTTCAGTGCACAACTCCGTACAAGTTGAAGAAAATGACACCCGAACACCGGAGACAATTCAATTGTATAATAGCGCCAAATTTGGCGTAGATGTGACCGATCAAATGGCCAGAAATTATTCGGTAAAATCTAAATCTCGGAGATGGCCTTTGCAAGTATATTTTAATATCTTGGATTTAGCCAAGATAAATGCATGAGTGTTATATAAAGAAACTACGAAAGGAGAAATTACAAGACAGAAATTTCTATTCCAATTGGCAGAAGAACCTCCCATCGAATACCAACAAGAGCTCGGCAAAGAAAATCAACCAATACCCATCGCAAGTACAAATACAGGTTTCCGTGAACGGAAAACATGTCAGATAAGGTATTGTAAAGATAGTAAGACGAACAAAATCCGTCTAAAATGTAAAACGTACGTATGCGGAAAATGTACAGTTGAGAAACCCATATATAAAAAATGCGACGAAAAAGAATAAAATGTAGATTATGTACTCTTGAATAAAAGAAAATATATTCTTACACTGGTAAACTGGCTTGCACTGGTAAATTGGTCTGCATGCAACATTGAAAAATATAAGCTGTGAAAGACCGGTCATTCGACCGGCCGCGGTTGTAATAGGTATACGTGAAGTGTCGGTAGGAATAGTGTCAAACATAATATATCATAAAAATATAATCGTGTTCAAAACAAATATTTTCTACGTCACTAAACTTTACCTGTCTTTTTTAAACAAAATGTACAGGCAAACAGATAGACAATTTTGCGACCATATTTTTGGATTTCATGAATTACTTACATATCGTGATAATACATTATTAATCATCATTAGCTAATTCATGGTTTTTCAAATTTAAAGTACAGAATATAATCGAACTGCAATTAAGTTTACCGTGTTATGCATTATTAAATAATTTTCATTTATTAAATTTCATTTTCATTTTTCTATGCACCCAATTAAAATATTATCGCTCATCAAGATAATATCATTAAATAAAATATTATCAGATTACGTCATATTAAAATATTGACTAAGGTACATATTTTTATAGTAATAATGTTAGTTTTCAAAATTGCATTAAAGAGTATTAAAGAGACTTTAACTATTACTAGAATCGTATAGGTATAATGTTTCAATTCTACTAACTCATTAAACTAAAAATCGATGAAGAAAGTCGTACAAAACAATAAAAATATACAAATAATATGAGTACTAAATGTTCAAAGATTCTTAACCAAGAAAATTAGAATTAATTGAGGAGATTTATAATTAAGTTTCAGATAAATTTCGCACCTTTTTTATTCACCTTTTAACAAATTAATGTTACTTATTTGTAATTTTTTATTAGAAAATTGGTATTAAATTTAAAAATTGCCCAACATTTTACGAATACTTGTTGAAGATTACTTATTTGTAACGAAATTTATATTATTTTGTACTAAGTATTTTATTTATTAAGGTTAAGAAATGTTCGCACTGTTCTCCCTATTTTCTCCTTATTCTGCAACATTTTCAGCTGCCCACCTATTTTCATGAAATTTCGAAGATATACATATGCAGATAAATATAAAATTTGTTTGTCTTATATATTTGCGCGTTACACCACTGTGGTGACGTCGGCTGTCAAGCGACACTTTGCGCGTTACACCACTGTGGTGTCACCGGCTGTCAAGCGATACTTTGCGCGTTACACCACTGTGGTGACACCGGACAGCAGAGCGTTAAGAACAATGTGATATCGCAATTCTAATGAATTTTTACGAATCCATAAATTACCGGTTTCTAGTAGAAATTAAGATGCACTGGCGCATATGAATAGATCATTTAGTGTATTTACAAGCGATAAAGTCAGGATGCGGACACAGTGGATAGAGAGTCGCAAAATAGCACGGTTCTGCGAGCGGTATTAATAGTAGGCGAAACGCACGGATTGACAACTGGTATATGTAGGTACACTGGACCAGGAACAAATGCCGTACATCAACGTGTATACGTACCCATGACGTACGTTTGCTTTAAATTTGTTGCTCAGGTGCAGAACACTGTCATGTCGCGCGTGTCGACGCAATACTGACGTGAATAATGTGATTCAATATTGATGTTTATATCAGCGCCGACAGCTTGGACTCCAGTGAAAAGAAACTTTTTACGAAATAAATAATTCTGCTTCGAACCACAATTTTTTACCTAGAGACAGAAAATTCATTTACTTAATGAATGAAGAGCGAAGGTTAGATATAACGATTTGCAAAGGGCATAGCCGATTAAGATGGTCAAAACTGCGCTTACAAATTTTTCAGTGAGTCATATACCGTTCGATAGCTGACCAATAAAAACTCATCCGTGCAAAATTTTAACCCTGCAACTTGTCCGCGAGTTACAGGGTAAATTAGATTTCGCGGTTTTCCGGCATTTTTTCCACCTTTAGCGGCTTTCTAAAATTTTGAAAAAAATGTGGCTTATTTTGGACATCGAGCCGCGCGTTATAGAATTTTTTCAGATTTTTCCGTTGCAAAGCTGTGATTATGAAAAATGAAAAACCAAGAAATAATCGGAAAATTGAATATTTCTCGAAAACTAACATATTAGCTGTTTTTATATTAATTCCCTGATAAGGTACTATCACCGCTGGAGTACTCAAGTTTTCTCAGATTTTTCGCTCGCTTGTAACAAGGTTCAAATGAGTGGTTGAAATCAGAGTGCGAATGAATTCCCGAACTTTTTTATAAGTCACACTGGAATTTATTACCTGTGTTATTAGTTTTAAAAAGTTCTCGTATTACAAGTTCCAATGAGAATAGATATAAAAGAATTCTTGAGATTAAAAACTTTGATTCATCTGTAATAGAACGAATGCAATTTAAAAGAGAACATTTCCCTATAATAAAATTCTCAAACGTTATTAGTAGTGCTAAATATTATTTAATTAATAATAATGTGACGAAATTAAACAGTTGTACTGACATAAACCAAAAATTAAATAATAGTGGTATAATATAGTAACAGTAAATTATATAATAAAATAAACCCAGAGAATATTAATACAGTGGATCATTTATTTTGCAGAAGTCTTTTAAATAAATATTCTAAAAGAATTTTCCTCGTTCGAAAAAAATTTCAAGATCATTTCTTAAAAGTTACAGATACTTCAGATATTTTATTTAACTATTAAAATTTATTTAACTAACTTATTTTTAAGATTACTAAAAATATTAAAAATGTAAATGGATTCTTATATAACTCTTATTTGTTGTAATTGAGGTAAAAAACAAGATTTCTTAAAGCACTACTGTAAAAACTATTTTTATTGCTTAATTAATTAAATGTTACGTTGTCACTGCCACTACTAAATTGCGAAATGAGAAGTAACAATTTTGCCAATTAAATGGTTGAAAGACAATTAAACAAAATTGTTTGTTTTAGCGTGACGGCATTTATTTGCATTTAAAATTATGTATTGATCGCTTAAAGTATGAGATATCCTTGATTTTGTCACTTTCACAAGTCGAGAAATGTAAAGATCCGCAATGGAGGGTTATTGTTTACTTAATTAGTTACTGCGAGACTGACAATGAAGCGCCAACAACGCGTATACGGGATAATTCTAGCTGAAACTGACTGCTCAATGGAAATGGAAATGGAAATGTGCGTGAATGTCAGCGTTAAATTATGTCCAACTATCAATCAAATATACGAGAACTCCGCTTCATTTTGCTACAGCGAAGCTCTGTTGCTGCGATGATTAGTTTACAGAGATATTGAAATCTACTCTTCGCCATTTATTATAACATACATATAACACCAATTTCCATCTATTACGAGATATATTAAAATAAATGTTATCGTACTTCGTTAGGTTCCATCATTTTCTAATTTCCTATGAAATGTGAACGAAATTTTTTTTTACAGTTCAATAAGTTTTATTATTTTCAACATTCGTTTGAAAATTATAAAATTAAATTTTTTCTCGAAATATTCAATTAAGAGAAATATAATTTTCGATACTGATTTATTTTGTCAGGGATTTTTATACCAGAATATTGTACTATATTACTAATTTTCAATGGTTTAAAATATGTAATTTAATTGATTACAGATTAAAATTCAAAAACTAACATTTATTTATAATTAAATCTAATCTTAGCGATCTTGAATAAAAGAGAAATTGATTGAAAGAAATTTTAATGAAATCTCTACCTTCCAAATGCAGAAAATATATTTCAAATTAAAACACCATATATCGCATGTATGCAATGCATATATATGTGCCCATAATTATGAAAGTGGTCTAAGTCAAAATTTAAAAAAAATGAGTTTATCAGTTATTCTACACCACATTATTTTAAACTAAATTTATTCAATGTAATTTTTACGATATCGTCGAAAATGATCCATTAGATGATGGTTGTACTTTCAACATTATATGGAATTCATTTCGTGTTAATTATGAAAGTGGTCTAAGTCAAAAATTTAAAACCAATTATATAAACATAACTTGTAAACGGCGCGTGTCCTTCTTTCACGCGTTTCTGAACTAAATAATAAACACCACCACTGGACCAGTATCGGAAGAAAAACATAAAGATATTATGTGTTTACTACGATACATTCCTCCAGTTTTTCAAGAACATTTTAAAAATCTGAAAAACTCGAAATGATAAAAATGCTTTAATTTTTGAGAATCATTAATAAATGTGCATGAATTAAAGTTATTGTTTCAAATAAAAGTCGTAGTTCTTTATTGCTTTAAGTCGTGTATAGGACATTCAGTTAATTTTGAAAATGGTCTAAGTCAATTCAAACTTTAAAAACAACATTTTTGTATGAAATTCACACAAAATTTTATATTCATAATAAATTTCCATTATTCAAGACTAATAAAATTCTAAATAAAAAGATCGCATAATGTAAAAATATATTTTAATTCGTGCAAATGCAATTCGTTAAATATCTCGAAACAAGATATATATGACTTAGACCACTTTCATAATTATGGGCACACATGTAATATTTGTATAGATATAATTATACGCTTTTTATAAGATACGAAAATTCAGAAGAATATCCTATATTCCCTGCATTTTGTAATTTTAAATAACAGTGGCACACGAACTTAATTTAAGTTTCATTATGCTAGAGTAGCAATTAAGTAGCAACTCAATCGTTGGCCGAACTAATGATTAAGTACCTATTTTAATTAGTAATTGCTGCAGTACGTCGATTGAATTATAGATTTAATCGATAATTGCGAGTACCGTAGAAACGGATAAATTTTAATTGTCAATTGCGTTCAATTTTGCCTGCCATTCCTAATAAGCGTTACTATATATGTACATCTATTGAAACTATAATACATACTATGACATCATTCATTACCCATTTAATGTGTTTACTTTATATAATAATGTTGAAATAAAATATAATATTGAGAAAAAAATTATTAATTAATAAATAATTGAGAAAAAATAATACGAATTTGACAAATGTTTAAACTAACCTTTCACAAATAAATTGTCCAATATAAATTGTCACAATCGGTGAATAGATTAATAGAAATCTTTATTTATTTCAATTTCTGTCCGCATATGTTAAACTGTTAAAGGATGAATTTGTTAGATTCTTTAAAATAACACGATTCCATGTTTGTCAATTTCCCTTTGCACTTTACATTGTAACCGTAATCTAAATAATCTAATATTGTAATCTAAATAAATTCGATCTTCTCGATTTGATTAGTAATGCATACCAGCCATTTTTATTGTTAATTTTTGCTGTACAGAATCGCAAGAATTATTTCCGAGTAAGAGGGTCGAGGGAATTAATACGAGTTTCTCGGTGTCTCTGGCGTTGATTTAATGTCGAATAACATAAACCGGTTACGTAAATAATTTCGCAACCCAGTTAACTTATCCACGCTTCCGAATCCCTTCCTCTTTTCGACGCCGGGGGTACGCAATAACATCGTTCCATAGATTCCTGCAACTTTATTACCCTCTGACCGCGATATTAGCGAATCCTTTAAAGCACGATACCGAGCTATATACGTTGGCCGCGACGCGTTGCAGCCGCGTGCGATGAAATCGCAACTGTGTGCGTCCCGCATTTCTGGTTACGTAGAAATGCACTCTTCAAATAAGCTCGGAGGATTCATAGCTCTAATGTTGTTTGCGGGGAAAAAGTGTGCGCAGAGAACAACGACCCGGAGCGAATAGTTTCTACCGCAGCGCCGTATCATTGCAATTTTTTCCCATCTTTTTATGAATACTATGTTTATCGAGGATCCCCCCCTCCCCCAGCTTGGAAATATTCATCGACGAAATTTATGCGTTTTCGCGGAAAGGACCGTTTTACGATATCGGAACGACCGCGACGTATAATCTGGCCACGATGTCGATAATAAAACGCTGATTGACATTATCTTGCTCGCGCTACAGATTTTGACAATAGAAGCTTCTTTATTTATTTGTTTGTTTATTAATAATTTTAATCAGATAATTTACACAGCGAACGTGAAAATATCAATGCCACTAATATTGCAAAGCACAATTTTTATTACAATTAAATAGGACAAGCAATTAATATTAATATTTAATAATCGTTTTTACAATTTTATAAGTTTCGTTTATTCGTTCCGTGCTGCTATCCATTATTTATTTCTGACGAAATCGACTCTGTCGATTTAATGATCGGAGGATCCGATGATAAATATATATTTGCACTACGTAAATTATTTTCAAAATAAAGCGTACTAAATAGTAACATATATTTGAGAGTAATGATACATTTATTTACGAGTTTGAGTATCAAACGTGAAGACATAAATATGAAAGCATTCGTTGGATGTCTGATTTGTTTCACGTGACATCGTTCTAAAATTAGATTGGTTTCATACATTTTTTAAAATAACGGTATAGCGAACTAATGGAAACAGTTTTGATAACAGTGGACACGGAAATATAAAACAGGGCGAATTCGTATTGTGTACACACATGGCAGCATGCGAACGCCTCTAGCATTGCAAAACTAATGGCAGTTTCGAGATTTCTAATTCGAGATTTCGTTGGAATACGCTGAATTTCGCTGTGTTTGCGCGAAACAGTAAATGACGTCATCTGAAAAAATCCAAGCGATATTAAAATATAACACTATTTAAATATAACGCTATTATCATAATAACAGTATGAAATGTTGCTAAGTAAATTTATGTAATGTAGTATGCTTGTAACTTACTACAAATAGTTTTCATTTTCGTAAATATTAGGTTGGAGATCGATATATATATAGTGATCGATATCTGTTAAAGTATCGATCAAACAATTTCAGATTTATGCTCGTTGGAAACATGGCATTTCGCACTACGCAAATTCTTTTTCTGTTTTTGCTTTGGTCCATTCAGTTCCGAGCTACAGGGTGTTCAAAATGGAAGTTGTTGCGACGGCAACACCGAAGGTCGAAAGAGCCTAGCCGTCCCTCTTTAGTTATTAAGCCATAAACATACGAATCAATCGACAATAGGCAAAAATCCGACGAACGACGAGTAACGAAATTACTTTACGACTACCGTACTTAACGAAACTCGACTCGACGAACGGACAACACGTGCAACATACATACCTACAGTACCGTTGCACGGACAAACATTCATAATTTTTACTGTAACAAAGAAGACGATGCAAACCCGAACTTTCTACCAAATTTCCCCCTCCTCATTCCAAGTTTCCTGCGACACACCCACCTCCGATCAAAAACACTTAATTTCATCCAGCAAAAACCACTCTCCACCAATCAGTGCAAAACCGAGGTGACCACAGACAGGACACGACGAACGAAAGACAGATCACAGCTGACATAACCTGACATAACGCATTCAAACATAACGCATTCATACTAAGATCGCACTAATCATTTCAACATAACGCGTCCAACCATCATCAGAAATCGCGAATAGTATACTTGTACAGTGTTGTAAATAAAGTGTAGATAGAACAAACACACGTCTAAATTACTACGGCATTGTACCAAACTTGTACAACCAAATCCGGCTTTACAAACCGGATCAACGTCAAACGCGTATACAACAGAAGTCAACTTAGAGAAAATTCGGTAAATTTTACAATTTTTCTTTACTAAAGGTGAAAATGCAAGCCAAGCGGCTGGAATTGTGAATGGTGTTTATGGTTCCGGTACTGTAATACAGCCAATTACGCGCAATTTTGGTTTCGTCGATTCCGTTCAGGTATTTTTCATGTTAAAAACGCGCCTCGTACAGGTAGGCCTGTCGTAGAAAATGTTGACAAAATCACAGAAATAATCGAAGTTGATCGGCGTGTTAGCAGTCGTAGCATCGCCCGGGAGCTAAAGATCGACCATGAAGCGGTTTTAAACCATTTGCGCAAAGCTGGATTTAAAAAGAAGCTCCACGTTTGCGTGTCACATCAATTAACACAAAGAACCATGATGGATCAAATTTCCATTCGAGCCACACGCGTCTATAGTGACTCGTCAGAAAATGCAGGAGCTTGGCTGGGACGTTTTGATGCATCCACCATATAGCCCAGACCTGGCACCAAGCGATTACCATGTTTATCTTGCATTGCAAAACTGCCTTAGTGATAAGAACTTGGCATCGAGAGAAGATTGTGAAAGTCGATTACAAGAGTTTTGTCGCTAATAGGGGCCAAGACTTCTACGAGAAGGGCATTATGAAGGTATCTTTAAAATGGCAACAAATTATAGAACAAAACGGTGTATATTTGACCTAAATCGGACAATCGGAAACATGTTAAATAAAGTCGTGAAGTCTACGTAAAAATAATGGATTTCTTTCTCCCCAATTTAATATAAACAATGTGCAGGATAAAGATAAAATAGAGTATTTCCTCGCATATAGTTTAATCGATTTAGTTTACGCGAGTCGAGATTTTGAAAGCTCAACGTTATACAGGAAAAGTCCGATTACTCCGTAATAAATATAGAATATGAAACTCACCGGAGCAGATAGAATAGCCGTGCGACCCGCAGTTTCCATTTGTAGGTCAACGCATTCACGCATCCACTTGCAATATAAACTTTTCATATTTTCCATTTTGCTTGCGCCATTTATTTACCATTTAGCGCAGTTTCATTGATTGAAGGAGGCAAAGCCGCACGTGATATTTCAGCTCTATAGTCTTAGGGTAGTGGTGTCAGCTACCGTGAGCTGAGTAATTGTAGTGCCTTTGCTTTGTTTTCGAGCACAATTTACATTATAATTATCACAGACGACGTATGAAATTTTTGTATTAAAAAATAAATCAAATTAAAGAATAAAAGAATTTATCAGATATCGTGGCTCATATAACAGTTACAATTTCAACAATTTTTTCAATCTAAGCATCGGCGATATCTATCAAAATAATTTTGGTACGTGTTACAACAATTTTAATGGCGCCGCGGAGTCGCCACTCGAGTGCAAAGGGTTAACACTAACATATTTCGTGAGCGGCCAATATGGGTTCGATACGTCTGTTTTATGGCTCATTATAGTGGTACGACTCATCTTAAATCAGATCACGGGGTCTCCTACTTTGCATACTGGGCAAAATTTTTCCGATTCTACGTTCCAGTGACTCTCAACTCTCCTCTCTCGTTTCTGACTTTTCCAACTTCAGCCAACCGGACGAAATTCCTCTGTGTTTTGCGCAATTTTAAAAGAAAGGGTATTGTTAACCTTCCCAGACGTATACGGGTCAGCTCTTTGACGGTCGTACCTATCTTTCTTGGGTGGACCGGGGAGAGAGCACAAACGCGCCAGTTGAATTACTCCTTCGTTATTAGATTAAAGCTAATTTGAGGTTGCTTTTGAATGAAACACAAATTATGGTAGAGTGACCTGTCCAGTGAAAGAACACTTTAGTTGCATGTTTGTTGAAATAATCGTTATTCAATCCTCTAAATGATATTATCGTGAGCGAACTGTTTTACTATTAAATTAATACCACTTTGAACACAGTACCAACATTTTTGTTAGATACAGTTTTCTTAAAACGTGATATTAGATTTTGGAAAAAATACGTCAGACGACCAACGAATGAACAGTTATAATTTAGTGAACGATGTTGTACAAACAAATTCATCGTTGCTTTAATCAAATATCAATTAGTGAATTTGGAAAAAGATTGGCACTAGATTCGTTTCTTTAAAGAAAATTAATAGAAACTAGACCGCAGATTTTTAATTAAATAATTAATTTAAAAGAAGTATATCTTTGTGAAACTCCTTGCTTTGTAGAATTATTGTAAACAATTTTTATGTTGAATAAAGTTCTACGGTCCACAGTTCTAATAATTTTACAAACAAATTAGTTTCATATTGCACGATTAGTTTACAAGCATTTCTGTTGCCAATTGGATAATTGTTATTTTAAAAAATATTTCTCATAGAAATTGCATTCAGATTCGAAGGAGCTTGACGTTAATTCCTCGTTTTTTATAAAAATCGTGTAATAGTAGGATCTATCATACTGATGCCAAACCACGATAAATCTGTTGATACATCGATAAAGGTGGCTATAAATTATACGTTCGCATCGACGAACTATTTGTCTATAGCTGAATATGAATATAGCTAAATGATTGAATATGAAAAATACAATAGTACGAGAGGGAATAAGGAAATATACGAAACGGGCTGCATACACTTTCTTTTTTATCGGAAGCATGTCCCTAATTCATTTTAGATGTTACGTCGAGGGCGCACCTGTATCGAAAGACGTGCAAGCCGTTTCATACCAAAAACGCATTCCCACATCTGTAATGCACGGGCGAAACGCTCGCAAGGCGCTTATAAAAGGTCGATTTTTATGGGTGGACGCGCATATCGGAGCGCCATATAGCCATGCTCGTGACGAAATACCAACTCCACACATAAGAGTACATGGCCAGCATAGTTGAATGCATTGTATAATAGGCTTTTTACCGCGAGGGAAAACTATTATCGCGGCTACGTCTGAGAATTTTGCAGAAACGGAATACATTTTATCTTATTTTCTTCAACTTCATGAATGTACGAAAATGATGTAAAACGATGATCGATGGAACCTTTTCTTTTATTTATATATTTATATTTGTTATATATATTTATATCTATATTATATACATATTTGTTAGCGAATGTAGAGAAAAAGGAACACCCAGATAATAATAACTTCATTGCACAATGCTCATTGCATAATAATATCTGTTAGTGCCCTATACTACTTATTCATAAAATAGTAGTAAATAGCAATCATACTAATAGGCATATAAAGTACATCTTTTAAATTTTTTGGAAATTCAAATTTAAAAAACCAGAGCAATGAAGGCCTTGGAAGAACTACTTTCAGTGTATTAAAATTGTTGAAAGGAAAGATACGTTGTTATGTACCTTCTATTTTAAACAATTGAAGCAAAAATTTTCTATTTTGTAAAAAGATCCACCATTTAATATTATCATTGTTTTGCTATTGCTTTAAACTGCCGCAAATATTGCAGTAATAAATTACGAAAGAGGAATAAACTGTTCTTTATCAATTTAAAGTCGACTAAATTTCACTAATCAATCGCAGAGTAAAAAAAAACATGCACACGTATCATTAGAACTATCGATTTTCGTGGAAAATATTGTATGTGTCCGTTTCTGATCGTGTATACCGTATGAGCCATTCCACGTCAAATCGATCACTGTTGCACTCGATGTTTGGGATTTTGTTCAAATTGAAATATGTTGTGACCCACGTGAAAACAAAGGGGTTTACCGTCATAGCATGCATTCCTAGTGTGGACACTCTAAACCGTTATAACTTTTGATACATGGAAAATTTTCAAATGTGTTTCCAAACAAAAGTTACGCAACGCTGTAAAGATAAATATTTCCATATATTCGATTGAAAACAGAAATCAAATTACTTGGCTGTGTAGCGAATTTCATATGGCAATTAGAAATTTCTGTTTAATTTTCATAGAAAATTTCATAATAGACGGTCAAGTTTCAATAATCGTTCTGTACTATTAATAATCATTAAGATTTGTAAGATCGTTAATTGAAACTCTTCTCAGGTGATTCGTCCAATATTGGTTTGATTCATTTTTATTGACTTCTAATTTTCCAGTGTCTTTTCTGCTTCTTTATAATTGTGAGTGCCCAGTAGTAATATCCTTTATGACACGGACGGGTCTAGCCGGCTATTTTTGAGCTTAGGACTTTTGGCTAACATCTGCCATGCAATATAGATTTAAATGACTTGTCCTGCCGAGAGAACGCATACTTTATTGCTTAACTTTAGGTTTTCGCTTCTCTCGGCCTCGATGGCCAAGACGTAGCATAAAAAGAGGAAAGTTCCGAAGGGTAAGTCCCATGTTAGTTTACAACGGTGGCCAGCCACAATCACACCTGGAGGAATTTCCCGTCTTTGTTAAAATATCGCTGTCACCCCCACCTTCCATGTCCCAGCAACTTCCCAAAAGGACGCACTAAAGGCGCAAAGGAAGGGTGCCTTCTTGAAACAGACTCGCCGATTAGTTATTGCCAAAATCATGGAAAACCAATCGGCGAGTATTAGAAATGCGCGAGAGGGGTAGCGGTTTACCTCGAGAGACAAGATTTTTTGGAACGTCAGAGTTGGAATAGAATTCGAGGACCTTGGACTTCCAAAGGAGAGGTGTAAATAGTAGGAGGCTAAATATAAAAGTTTTTTCGCCACTGAATTCCGTTTCCCCATTTAATAGAGTCCACCCATATAACATATAACGTCACAATTCGTCGCTATTACTGACGACGCCGTGACGGCCCAATAAAAGGTCTCCTGGAACGACATGTCAGAATTGACAGAAGTCGAACTACGCCTGCCAATTGATCGGAAGTTGGACGCTCGCAGACGCCTGGCCAATATCTGTCGGGTTGTTTGTTTCCAGGAGTTCTATCCCGTTTTCGCCGTAATATGCATCGTTGCTGGTCTACAACGATGGAGATCCGGTGGCTGCTGGATTGGAACGGCAAATGTACGCCGTATGTAAATGTTATCCGAGGAGTAGGGTAATCTGGAATTTGCCCGTGGAGGTTCAGAGACAGGCGTACCGTGGAAAGCTTAGGTTTATGGGACGATTGATGCTACACACTCTACGCATGGTTACGCGCAAGGGACTATTGTCAATGGTGACAAATGTAGACGATTCAAGCTACCGTTGTATCTATCGATGGCAAATTTCCAAGCAAACCCCCGTATAATCTCTGATTTTGGGCTCCTTCGAGGTGGTACGGTTAACGACCGGTCGTAAACGAAAGAAATCTCGTAATTGATTTCTTAATTAAAACAGACGAATGCAGAAATTAGGGTAATTACCGAAGCTCAAACGATCTCTCTCTCTCTACTTTGGCTATCTAAGCGAAACGTAATTTTTTCAGCTGATTAAACTGTCAATATTCAAACTTTCCAAGTGGATTTGTTAACATCTTTAGTGGTTTTAATTTTTTGCAAAAATAACTTAAGCATTATACGGTGCTGAATTAGATGACACGATTATCCGAGGTAGAAAATTAAAACGAAAAAAAAAATAATGAAGCAAGAAACTGTCTGCAAAAGACAAAATATATTAATTCTTTCGGACAATTTAATGAATTTTCAACTTAAATTAAACTATCAACTTCGATTTTGTGGTTGACCATTTTATTTGAGTTCAAACGAAATTGCTATAACAGCAAATTAATTAAATACTGCTCCGAAAAGAGCAAGGTTAAAGTTTCGAGTGTTATTCTAAAACATATAAAATACGAAATTGACAGAGAATACGTGTAGAAAATACGAATTAAAGAATTTTAATTAAATGAATCAGAATTACGAGTTTTTAAAAAAAGCTGTCTTGTATTGCGATTAAAAATTTTGAAATTGTAGATAATAAATGGTATAGGAAGACTTTTTTTATTAATATTTAACAGTAATTTGATGAGAACCAAAAATAATAAACTTGCATGTAAAAAAGATATGAAATCCAAATTAGCTATAGGTACGTTCAATATTTATTCATTATCTTTAAATTTACCTTCTTTATTAATCATAGAAATATAAAAGAAGGTAAGAGAAAAGCGTTAAAAAAGTGAAATCAAAATGAGCTGCAATTATACATCCTGTCTTCTTCATTATAATTTTATATTATTATTTTAAAGAATTAATAGCATATTTTCGTAACCATATGTCACTGGTGGTTTCAGTAAATTTCAATGCACCATCTTAAACAATTTCTCTCTGTGTAAGACGTATTTAAATAAATTTCCTTTAAGTTGGAAAAGGCGTGTAGAAAAATCTGATTATTAAAACGAAATTTCCATAGAAATGTAATATCACCACAAGAACGTTAAAAGTAAAAAAAATGAAAACTTCCGTTGACTTAGAAGTACTATTTTAGTTTATAATATTTCTGAACGCGATCCGAAACATTTGTTACTTGTCACCACTGTTACGTACAAACTAATAAATTCAACGCTAGACGCACTTGGCGGGTTCGCTTGATCCTGTGAAACTTTATAGGATTAATCATCGGTTATGATGCAAAGCGAGGCACGTTTGTTAATACACAATTTTGGGAGGAGGGAGTGTGTAATCTGCCAGCAGTTAGCGGTGAGACTGATTCAATGACATATTCATTAATATCAATAGGTATTAATTCCCGAATATCGTGTTATGGTATTGAGTGGATATCAAAATAGCATATCATGTCTGATGTAGTATCATGTTCGATGCGATTACGAGATACTATAGAGATATCGGTAAAATAGAAAATCGTTTACAACAATAACAAATAACGACATAAAAATCATAGATTTGCGGTGAACCTTTCCCTTCTTGATCATTATAAACATAAAAATAAACAGAAAAAGCCCAGGAAACGTTTACATATTAAATATTTTATTACAATTAATTTAAAAATTTTCTTTAAAGGATCTGCTATTATATATTCAATTTAATTAGAATTATAGAATTGAATGTGAAGAGTTTAATAAATTAATTTAATTAATTTAATAAAATTTTATAAATTACGTTTATTAATTTAATTTAACACACATTTTTGTTGTCAACGTAAAAGGGTATTATTTTGAAATAATATGTTTATAGGCGCTTCTAATGTCATATTAAACTGAAACGATTTATTCATTAATAACAATTACTAAACTGTCGATGTTGTGCATTTATGGTATAATTGAGTATTTGCAATTTAGAACCGTAGAAAGATTAAAAGAATTTTAAGGGAGATAATGTATTATTTTTAATCTATTAAAATTACTAAATCAAACATTATTTGGGAGTCGATTCTTGATACTCGTTCTGCTAGAACGCTTATATTTTCTTACAAAGAGAATATAATAACAATGTAATATACAAATATGTGTATAACGATATATAATAGCAATAACAATGAAAAGAAACCTTTGAATTTATTATATAACCGAATAAGAAGTATTTAGTACACAGTTTGAATTAATAATCAAGACAAAATGAAATTACATTCGAATTACAAATTATATTCGATATAAAAAATATTTTTCGAGTTTCCATTTTCCTTTCAATGAAATTAAATTCTCTCATACGAATACATTTGTCTCGCAATTAATTCATTGTGTGACGTACACTACACTGTGATTTGCTTCAATAGCATGTGTCTTCAATCGATATTTCTATAAATGTATGTGGAACTGAATCTTTTTCAAATGCTTGTAATTCCCAACGCGATTAACGTGCCATAAACCCGAAGACGCGAAGCAACAGTTAACAGGTCCGCGAGACGCTCGAACCCCTTGGGTCTGGTCTCTTTGCGGATGAACGCAACGGTAGATTTTCACACCTTCGTGTAGCATGATGGGCAGTGGCTTTTACTTTACAAAACGGCTGCCTCGCGAAGGATAGCCAGTTCCACGATTTATCATCCCGACTGCTGTGTTCTCAAACTACTTTTGCGTATGGGGATTTGAATCAATCGAAACGCGACTTCGCGTGTCCGCCTAATTGAAAATGAGCTGGACAGATTAATATCGTGTCCCATTGGTCAAAAACAGTTCAACTGTTACTAACTATACTCTTTTTTTTGTTAATGACAGAATTATACAATAGCTATCAGATACTTTGGATTAAGGATTGAAGATTTTAGATGGCTCATAAAATAGATTCTATTTGTTCTCTGGATCAGTTTATAAGACGAACAAATTTATTTAGTCATTACTAGACATTATTACGTGGCATCATCATTTTTATAGAATCTTCTTAGTTCTAACGAATTAATAAATAATTATCTCCAAAGTATGTTATGCAAAGACAATACTACAGATTTGTACAAATATTTAATTTTTTAGTCTTAATCAACCGATTTAATTATTTGTATTCTCCTCTTTTACACAGTAACATTAGAAATAAAAATTGATCGAGTAGATTATTATAAAATGTTACCAATGAAGTCGGTTTCATTAGGATATTAACATTTCAACCTGCGAAATATTGCGTACACTACCTCGATCATTTCACATTTCTTATTTATTGATCTCCTGTTAATAAACGTATTACACTGCCAAACAAAAAGATAGCACGCGTGTGCTATCTTTAATCCTGCATTGTGTAGTTAAGATAGCTCGAAAATTCTTAATGATATGTAAACCCTACGTCGTACGAATATGAAACTATAACATGTCTTCACTCGACTTCAGCGAACTTTGTGAAAAAAATATAATCATATGGTTGGGTACACACAAAATGATAGCACACTAAGGTTTTGTTGATACTTTCTTCAGTATTCTGTCACTTCTTGAGCAGTTAATGTAGTGTTTTTGAGTCATTAATTGCTATAACTCATTAAATTTATAAATTTACACAATGGGGCATGGGAAAAAATTAACTGAAGGTGAAATTGCAACAATTATTACTTTGAGAAAAAGAAAAGTTAAGCATTACTGAAATCGCGAAGGAAATTAAAAGGAGTAGGAAAGTAATATAGAATGTGCTGAAAAACGTTGATGGTTACGGTGAAAAGTAGAGTAGTGGTAGACCAACTGAACTATCCAACCGTGATAGACGAGCAATTCTGCGTCCTGCGAGTAATTCTTGTGCAACAGCAAAAGAAATTGCTCGCAAAGCGGGTGTGAATACGAATATCGAAAACGTTCGTCGTGTACTCCGAACAGCTAGCAATATAACCAGAAGAAAAATTAAAAGAAAGCCACACCCACAGTCTAGACACATGCAGGAACGTTTATTATTTGCAAAAGAACACATACATTGGAAGAGGTCCTAGAAACAAAATTATCTTTACTGATGAGAAAAAATTTCATGTGGATGGTTCTGATGGACACTTATATTATTACCATGATATACGGATAGAAGAAATAAAAACAATCAGACGACAAGCAGGAGGTAGAAGCGTTATGATATGGGTAGGGATTGGCTACAATGGGAAAACCGATATTCAATTCATTCAGGGCCGAATGAACAGTATAAAATATGTCGAACTAATTGAAAATCAAATTAATACGTATGCAGAACACATTGCTAGGAAGCCATTTATATTTCAGCGGGATAGTGCTGCTGTACATACAGCAAAAATTGTTCGAGTATTTTACAAAAGAAAATATTCGTGTTTTAAAGTGGCCAGCATGCTCCCCTGACTTAAGTATAATTGAAAACTGCTGGGGAATGTTATCGCGAGCTGTCTACGCTGAAGGAAGGCAATTCGAAAACATTCACGATTTAAAAAAGTGTATCCAAAGAGAATGTTTCCAAAGAAAATTTACCACAAATTCAAATCCATGTTATACAAATCTTTACCAAAGAGGATGACGTTGTAGTTACGTTATAATTAAAGTATTTTGTTCATAATTAAAATAAAGTAAAGCATCACAAATCCGTAGTGTGCTATCATTTTGTGTGTACCCAACCATATGTTTATATTTTTTTACGCAGAGTTCGCTGAAGTCACGTGAAGGCATGTTATGGTTTCATATTCGTACGACGTAGGGTTTACATATCATTCAGAATTTTCGAGCCATCTTAACTACACAATGCGGAATTAAAGATAGCACACGCGTGCTATTTCTTCGTTTGGGAGTGTAGAAGCAGGGATGTATATCCATAAGTTACTTTAAATGCGTACATCGATCATTGGATCGTCATCAAGGTAGTTTTGTCAGAGTTTAAACAACGTTGTAAGTAATATTCCATGGCTTTTAAATGAAACGCGCCGCGTCAAAACGTCGAGTAACGATAAGCCAAAATTCATCACCGGCATAAATAAACGAAATAAAACAAGGTGTACACGAAACACATCCGTGAAATCTGTCCAGTTGTCGCGCGAACTGGTTTATATTCAGATTACGGCTGCTTATCGAGTGTCCCGTTATTGCTTGCAGACTATCGTATCCGGTGTATCGATTTCATATATTTAATTGGCCGCAGAGACAGGGTTCGTTCGGCGATGCTAAGACCAAGAACCGATAATATGCGATTATTGTGCCGATTAAGCGAAACGAGGGCCACGCGATTCGAGGCGACCGCGATACGACGCGACACGGCGAGCGAAAGCAATAACATCGGCACGTTGCGTACATTCTTTTCGAGACAGTCGCAATTCGCCCTAATAGGTTAAGGGTAATTGAATGTCTCGCGATCGATACGTCTAGGCGATGGATGGCGGGATTTAAAAGCGGTCCGCTCGTCCGAGGATTAATATCAGAATAAACGTCGAGGAGGCAGTCATCAATTGGCCCTCATAGATTCCGGCTTTCTCTAACAGGCGTGGCTCCCGAGCGCAGCCAGCAAATTTCAGATTACCCTGGCCTGGATAACATTTACATACGGTGCACATTTGCTGCTCTCTATACCGACCAGCAGGAAGTTGCGGCGGCGGCGGTTTGCTACCGGAAAGGTACCTAGATCAGTTGACTATTCCTTCTCTGATCGACTATTATCCTTCCCGAAATAAAAACGCACGACTGCTCGCTGCCGTTCAAATGGCCCGGAATAAAACTTCTTCTTCTTCTTCTTCTGCTCTTTCTTCCACTCCGGACTTTGTTACGTTCGCGTCCGTTTTCGAGTTATACAACCTGGATTATGTCTGTCGATTATTAACATTGTATATGACAATGTTGTTAAGATAGATATAAATACATTTACATCTGTGTTGTTAATATGAATAATATCTATGATGTTAATATTCTAGAAAAGAAAATTTAATCTTGTGGCTAAAAAATTAATTGAAACAATAATTTAATAGATTCTTGACAAACGAATTTGAGAAACCTTTATGTAGAAAACCTTTATTGTTATGTAATGTTATGTAAACCTTTATGCTTAGTTTTAAGTCTCCAAAAAGAATTTTCTTACAAATTGCTCTTACTCCTAACAATATTTAATTTGATTCATAAACAATATATTAAAACAATAATCATTCAAAGAGTTTATGTGTTTACTTTACAAAAAAAGAATAATTTTGTTTATAAACAATTTACTTCGTATTAATGAAATGATTTTAACAAAGTGAAATGAATAATCTGATATTAAATTCATGATCGGCAAACCCCGAAACCCAAATATAACATACTTTTGGGAAAATCCATAACGTTTCCCAGTATTTATACACGCTTGGTCGCGGTTTTGGTGTCTCGGTACACTGTTCGACTCGGTCGAACGACAGTAGTCCGAGAGCCGAATCTCTGACCGGGATGTTTGCTCAATTTCATTCCACGTTTATATTCGTTATTATATTTTATTATTAAAATTCATTTGAAATTCACGTTGGAAATTCCTTTCCAATGTTTCCTGACAATCAATCCTACACATATCGTTTGCGTGAAGTTATAAATTTACGGTATAAATTCATTAGAATTAACCCTTTACACTCGGTTGTCCCCTCTCAGGGGACATCGCAATTCTAGTATATCACTAAATATTAAAGTTTATTAGCGATTTGCAACTATTTCTCGATGTCTACAAATTCATATAAATCGATTATTATTATAACAATATTATATATACATATACGTATGTACATATATATATCGTATACTAAATAATAATATAAATGTTTATAAGCGCTGGTAAGTGACATCCATGATGGTGCCGAGTGCAAAAGGTTAATACTCGACCGCACTTACAAACTTTAATTATAAATTTTTATTTATGTCACACTTATTAATGCAAAGTAACTATTAGTAACGTTTCTTAGGACATGTGTGTGGTTAGAGTGGGATGAAATATTGGATTCTATTTCTCTTTTGTTTATGCAAATAATATACTTTAATATAACTAAATCTAACCTATATAATAACTCTTTGACTCTAATAATTGCGACTCACGCTATTTCACTCTATTCTATTGTAGTTGTGGTCCTCTCAACTGCTGGGCACAAAGTGGGCCTTATTCGTACTTGCTCGTGCACACATCACACCATTTACTCTAGATAGGACACTCGCACAAAAATTCCAACCATTCACTCAGTCATAGACCATGCAACATAGATTAATATACAAAACCAACACTTACAATATGAAATTAGAGATTTAAATCGAGAAGGTAGATATATTTGCAACGTATATACGTTGCTATCGTTGGAACGATAAATGGTGGATTAATAAGCAAATATATTCAATTCCGGACCCTATATTCCAATAAGCAGAGTAAGAAGAATTAGACCAGCTTCTTCCTCTGTGTCGTCGACGAGCACGAAGCGTGATCAGGAAGCGTTGCCGCCGTCAACCGCAGGCCGTCCGATTGAAATGGTAAAAGTATTTAGATTTCCGAAGTGCAGGGATTAAATCCGGTAGGAAATAACGGAATCCATCCGAATTGAAAAAGATCTCTCCTTTCTCGCACAAGCCCAGAAAGCGTATTTACCTCCATCAACAACGACATTCGTAATCTCTTTGCGACACCTGCCTTCCCGCGAGATCGCAGCCAGCGATATTCGCTCCGGGATTTCATGGCAGGAGGCCCGTTGCGCGTTGGCGGCATTGTCATCGTCACGGTGATTCCGTCCTCTTCCGATTCACGTCTTTCCCGCCCCCACCCTCTTCTTCGGTATCGTTCTCGCCTCTCTTTCATCATCCGGTTCGACCATCGCTCTCCACAATCAGGATGGGTCACGTCTCTATTTTGTATTCCATCAAGCTCGCACCCATTCCGGCGCTAAACAATGCCGGAGCACCCTGGTGTTTTCCTTTCTCGAGGAGAGGCTCCGTGGGCCAAGCCAGCGACAACCTCGACGAGCGTCAACGCGGTGGACACTCGCGTCCAGGGCGAACACCCAAAAACTTCTCCGCGCGCCACCCCGACTCCCACCCCCATCCCTCTTCGTCCCTCTGTCTCCCTCACCCTCCCGTCCTCTTTATACCCATCCTCTCTGTCCTTCCGACACGACCATCCTTGTTCTTTCCTCCATTCTCCGCGTCTCCAATTTCTTCTTTCACCGTTGTAATGCAAGGGAACGAGTGTTTCGAGCCGGCGCCCGGAATGGGGTGGTCTTTTATCCAAAGGCTCATCTCGATTTCAAATGCAAATGCGCCCAGCGAGAGCAGATAGGGAAGAAAAGGGTGGGAAGGAAGGTGCATCGCGCGACAAGTTGCCGCAGTCTGTTTAGTAACTTCGCACCCGATCTACGCTTCAGCTCCCCTTTCATGCACGGGGAAAAATGTTTCCTCCTGTTGTCGACGCGATTCACTGTGCGCTCTCCGCTCCGTCGTTTCCCATCATATCCTGCGTTTGACGCCCGCGCCTCCCGTAACGTTCCTTCCTCCTTTTTCCGTCGTTTCGACGGAGGTGAATCGAATTTCTCGCCCTCCCAGATACCGTGCTATTATTAAGTTCAACGGCGAGAGCCCCGTAATTTCTCCACGGAACGCAGATTTATGGGTCCTCCGCGGTGTGTCTTTCTTTATCCTTAACCCGGGGAAATGTAGCGTCTTCGAATCGGACAACGGGATTCTTGTAAAATAAGTTGAATTTTATTTAGTGAAATATATAGTGAACTATAGTGAGGCAGCCTACTTGATTTGATTAACCCCTTGCCGTACTTTGACGAGTCAGACTCGTGTTGGAGATTTCCAGTAATAAACTGTTATATTAAATTTTATATATTAACATATATTCTCTTGTCACTTCTCTTGCCTAGTCATAGTACGTGGAATTTGTTCAATTTTCCCGTTAAGATTTTTCTCTATGCGTTCACATATTACTAATAAGTAAAACGTTAGAAAAGAGGCCAAATTAATAATTCTATAGCGCAATTTTTATTACCAATAACAGAATTATGCTCAACAATGGGATAGAATCCATCTAAATTATCCGTAATAAACATTTTTCTGATATGAAAGCATTCGCACAATCATCGTTATCTAGAAGCCAGAAGAACGTGGCTCGCGCAGCTCGTCCGATGAGGCAAAGCTCGTTAGACTCTAGCCTCGTCGTCTCCAATTTGGTCTTCCCAATTTTCGGTGAGGATCGCAGGCGGGGGGTACGGGGCAATTAAGCCCGTTATCTTAACGGTCGAAGCGTCAGAGCCAAGAAAGCCAAATCTTCGAATTCGTTAAGAATAAATCATTTCGATCGTAAGCATCGTACAAGAGATTTTATAGTTCCATGGAGCAGAGGTGTGTTCGGCGGGCACCTCCTACCATTCAACGCTACCAAACTTTTAACTGCTTCGACAAACTTTGCTCTTCCCCGTTCATAATCCTTGGCAATAACATCTCGGAATCGTTAGTCGAAATCTTCCGTGTTCACGTACTAATATTGCTCGATTACGATCCGCACAGAAATGTCCTTTGCCGGTTATACGCATGGTCTGCGTTATGATAATATGTTAGTATTTAATATTAGAGAATTTTCCTATGTGTGAAATAAAATTTTTATTCACTTTACATTTTTCTAATCTTTGTACTTCCAACACTAGGCTCATGACAATCATCAATTTAATGAACATCAAACTACGCAAGAAAGTGTCATAATAACAAGAAGATATTGAAAAAATCAAAATACGTTTGCTATAAAAAATATGTTTAAATATATATATATATATGTGTGGAAATGAGAACGGTAGCGAGCGAGTAAGCGAGACAGAAGCGTATGCAGAGAGTGAGCGGATGTGTGCATGTGCGTGTGCTACTGAATATGTGCGTTATAGAAAATATGAAGATCGGAAGGGCGAGGCCGAAACGACCGAGAAAAGAAGAGACGGTCCTAGCCGTATCGTCGAGCTCGTCACGCAACCTTTCTTAATCTATAGTCATTATTGTTATTTTTGTTCATATTAAATCTGTTTTCCGTTAAAGCGCGTCACTTAGTTTGAATCAACTATTTCTTTATTTGAAAGAGGAGATGGAGGGAAAGAACGTCTTGCCTCTACGAATCGTTTTTACCGAACGAATTCTTAGGAGCCTTCGGCCGAATATTGGAGCAGTCATTACAACAATGTAATACACTCGTTTCTCCGAGCTCCTAACAATGTTTCAAAAAACTATTCCACCGCAGTTCTACACTGCGTCGATTCAATCTTGCATTGAATAAATCACATAATATTCTACACTACTAAATCGTACCTCCCAGATTTTTCTTAAATTATTAATAGCCTCTAGCGGCAAGTATATAAACTTAAGACTAGTTTATAGGTATGGCAATAGATTCAGTAGCGTGAACATCGTTTTCGTTTGTTAACAGGCATTTTTAGTATTAATAAAATTATATTTTATTATCAGCTACTAACAAGTTATTTTGATTAATACATTTAGTAGAATTGCGTCTACATTTGTTTTACATAACAATCGGAATTTTTTCTGTAAGTTATATTGATTTTATTAAATAGGATACTAGTTTCTCAAATTATATCAGTGTTTCTAACCCTTTGCGGTTGAATGACAACTCTCAGGCGCCTGTAAAAATGATCATGCCACGTTTTAAAATAATTTTTATCAAATTTACTAATATTTAAAAAATTCACGAATCCTGTGTTGGAGTCTCAGAAGGAGACAAATATTATGCGAGAAATTTACATCGTAATTAAAACCGTACAATCTTATGAACCGACCCAATAAAGACTGTGGGTAACATCATCTCTCGACGGCTAATGTAAGATATTGATTTACAGACAGCTTCTGTTAGATTGTCCTCCTTGGCGCAGAATGAATAATATGAACTTCCAATTCTAATCTGAGATACGTAGCTATTTACGGATAGCTTTTGTTAGACAACCCTTCGTGCTGTAGAATGAATAAGATGAACTCGCTACTCTTATGTAAGGTAACTATTTACAGGCAGTTTCTCCTTGATACAAAATCAATAATACAAACTCCTGATTCTAATATAAGGTTGAGAATTAATTTTATAAACTCCAAAATTTAACTCTATTTACGAATAGTTCTGATAGGCGAAACTTCTTGTTTTAGAATGATTAATATAAAATTCTGACAATGATATAAGATGGTAACTTGAACTTAAAATAATGTTTGTTAGGCAGCTCTGATATCCTTATATACAACTGTAACAAAGTACGGAGTTCATCGACCCAATTTCCAATGAACGAAGGATGTTTAGGTTTGGAGATAAGCGTTGGCAATAGGGGAGACGCTAACCTAAACACATAGGACGAGAGGAATTGGGACGACGGCAGAAAGAGTTTGATCGTCGGCTGAAGCAGAGCTATACTGAACAATTTAGAGAACGACTACACATATATTTAACAATAATTTTTATAGTTTCATCATTTTAATATATATATAACACAACGATGTAATATAGACTAATGTAGACTCAGAGCTTTACACTTTTAGTGATTTACTTTTACGATTTTAGTGGTTTTTGAACAAAGCCTTAACGATGTTTGTATATTTCAATTTTCTATTACTTCTAACATAGAAATCTACAAATGTATTTTTTTCTTAATTTTTACTAAATAACAATTTCACTTCTTATTGCTCTTCCCTTTTAGAATTTGGTAATTTTCAGATTTTACAAAGTTCTCACACGACTCCTTTGGTCAACACTAAGAGCCTTACGTTTGAAATTAAAATACTAAAACATGCATTTGTAAATTTCCAAACGAAACAAAAAACGGACAATTATGTAGTACAAATTATGTGTATAAGTGAAAGTAAAAATCATTGCCTTAAAGTTATGGCTGTTGTTTCTTCGAGACCATTAAGTAACGAAGCATTACCATTAAGTAACCATTAAGTACCATCAGATACTGACTGGAAGTTCTCCTAGCGTGGCATGACTATTTACCATAGCTGTTGTAAAGAACATTTTCAAATAGCACGTTCTGAAATTTGTGTCAACGTAGACAATTTGCATAACCTAATATGGAAGACGTAACGAAAGAGGTAACGTATAATTGTTAGCACCAGGAACTTTATCCTTGCCGGCAATATGATATCTACCTTGGTCGGGCCAAGTGATATATAGCTAGTGTTTCATAAAAAGGGGACGTTGCGTTGGTGAAACCGTATAATGATGAAGACTATTGCTGAAATAACTGATGGTAGCTGTTTTTCCGCGCGCACACGATTGTTTCGAAGATATGCGGTAATTGAATGAGGTAAATGTAACAAAACACTATTTATTATACTAACACTTAATAACAAAAATAGAATTTACAAATGGTGTTGATTCTGATTTCAACTCATTAAAATTATTAAATAAAGAATTATTCTCTTGCACTAAAAGTTGTTTTAACCTTAAACCATATCGAAATATGGTTCACTGCATTTTATTCATGTGAAAGTTAGTTTGATGTCTCGCCAACTGCATTTCAAATATCATCCAATTCAATGATGTCGAAATTATTTTGAATCTTGATAGAGCAATTTTTAAGGTTGCTTCAAAGTAGCCACACGATTGCAAAACATTAAATGTGTATCTGGCATGAATATGTCACAGTTCATGCAGAACATTGAATTTTGCATAATGATCCGCAATTTAATAATCGTCGATTACCGGCTGCTTTGGATGCGAGATGGATTTCAAATTGAGTAGTTATGAATGAAAATTTATTGTTTCATAACATTAAGCGAACGACAATGAAGTTGCGGTAAACCCACTGTGTCCGTCAAAATGTCCCGTTTCACATTATCCAGTCATACGTGCTGAAATTATTAAAATCGAATAATCTATCTCATTCAAGTACACGCTCCAGGGTGTCCAAAATATTTTGCAAACCTTGGTGTTGTATACGCGTTTGATGTTGATCCGGTTTGTAAGGCCGGATTTGTTTGTACACGCTTGGTACAATGCCGTAGTAATATAGATGTGTGTTTGTTCTATATACACTTGTAAGTAACTTTTATTAAATAACGAAATATACAAAAAACGACTTCTGTCCTTACGTGGCGTCACCAAAGAAGTGCCGCTACGTTCCGCTCTCGCTCGCTCGATCGACGATCCCAGTCATTCGTTTGTTTCACACACACAACCATGCATTCATGTTCATCTTATTACTACACATTCATACAACCGCACACTCTTCTTACATACCATACACTCTCACCCATACTATACTCTTACACACTTTATTTACAACACTGTACAAATACTATTTGCGATTTTTGATGATGTTTGACTGCGTTATGTTTGAATGCGTTATGTATGAATGTTGGCTGTGATCTTAGTTTGATGCGTTATGTATGAATGATTACTGTGTTCTGTCTTTCGTTCGTCGTGTTCTGGCTGTTGTTACCTCGGTTTTGCATTGATTGGTGGAGGATAGTTTTTAGTGGAGGAAATGAAGTGTTTTTGATTGGAGGTGGGTGTGTCGCAGAAAACTTGGAATGAGGAGTGGGAAATTTGGTAGAAAGTTCGTGTTTGCGTCGTCTTCTTTGTTACAGTAAAAATTATGAATGTTTGTCCGTGTAACGGTACCGTGGGTTTGTCACACGTGTTGTCCGTTCGTCGAGTCGAGTTTCGGTAAGTACGGTAGTCGTAAAGTAATTTCATTAGTCGTCGTTCGTCGGATTTGGCTATTGTCGATTGATTCGCGTGTTTATGGCTTAATAACTAAAGAGGGACGGCTAGGCACTTTCGACCATCGGTGTTGCCGTCGCAACACTTGGACTAAAGAATAAATTGCTTCTAATTACTCCAGCAATCATACCTACCAAGTCATATTATGACTCTATCAAATCATTCGTCTTGCTTGAGCCAATATTAAAGATTGCGTTTACAATATTAAAGATTGTAAAACAGAGGTGACAAACCTTTTTACGTCGGTGGCCACAATGCGTTCCACTGCTAGCCTTTTTAGGGTCTAAGCGGTTTGCGGAGAGCGGTGCTGGAAATCGCTGATAGCTCGCGAGCATCGTTGCCCCGGACCGCCGCAATCGTCTGCAAGCCTTTTCTTCTGCCTCTGCTACCAAAGAGCTTCGAACACTGAAGTGAAGTGAGAATACGTCGCGGTCAAAAAAAGCTTACCCACGCATCATCATGTGACGATCTTGTGCTGCTACACATCCTCTTCATTACTTCAACTTTAGTTTGTTGATTATTATGGAGCACAAGGCAAGGAGGTGGCAAAGAGATTCTCCTCGCACCATCGATTCCCTAGAAATAGATTGGAGAGAAAGAAATCCATTATTTTTACGTAAACTTCAAGACTTTATTTAACATGTTTCCGATTGTCAGATTTAGGTCAAATATACACCGTTTCGTTCTATAATTTGTTGCCAATTTAAAGGTACCTTCATAATGCCTCTCTCGTAGAAGTCTTGGCCCCTATTAGCGACAAAACTCTTGTAATCGACTTTCACAATCTTCTCTCGATGCCAAGTTCTTATCACTAAGGCAGTTTTGCAATGCAAGATAAACATGGTAGTCGCTTTGCGCCAGGTCTGGACTATATGGTGGATGCATCAAAACGTCCCAGCCAAGCTCCTGATTTTTCTGACGAGTCACTATAGACGTGTGTGGTCCGGCGTTGTATTGATGGCACACAACACCTCCCCTGTTGGCCAATTCTGGCCGTTTCTAGTCAATCGCTAGCTTCAAACGGTCCAGTTGTTGACAGGAGAGATCCGAATTTAGTGTTTCACCATATGGAAGCAACTCGTAATAAATGTGATCTGCTGCCGTCTGACCTGCTTCACCAGGCTTTGACCATGCACGTTTTCGCACAATGTTGTCGTATGTGATCCATTTCTCACCCCCAGTCACCATGCGTTCAAGGAATGGATCGATCTCATCTCGTTTAGCCAAGACATCGCAGATGGAAATTCGAACCATCATGGTTTTTTGTGTTAATCGATGTGGCACCCAAACGTCGAGCTTCTTTTTAAATCCAGCTTTGTGCAAATGGTTTAAAACCGTTTCATAGTCGATCTTTAGCTCCCGAGCGATGCTACAACTGCTAACATGCCGGTCGACTTCGATTATTTCTGTGATTTTGTCGACATTTTCTACGACAGGCCTACCTGTACGAGGCGCAAAATTGCGTGACTATGGATTTCTTTTTTCCCAATCTAATATGTATTGATTTCAAGTACGAACCATTTGCCCTTCCCTATCTTAGCTACGTCTTCTATGGCCGCGCTACCGGGTGATCGTAGTTGTTTTTACTGCGGGTCGCAGCTTCCTAAGCGCATCAGGAGAATCGGTTCTGTACGGACATCCGTTGCGGTCCCAGCGGAAAAGTGGGAGAAGCGACGAGCTGCCCTACGGGACACACGCTAGCGAAAAGGGGTAGGGTAAAGTACCGAAAATCGATGGGACGTCGTCTAGTGGCATTCCTCGCTCGCGAGCTGCCAGTTCAGGTATACTAATGGCAGCAGTAACTACATGTTTTTTAAAACCTTGAAATAAATTGGGTCGATTCCATTACTATGGAATAAGAAGGAGCAGAACGGGAATTAAACTATATAGAATCGTATACAAAATTTTGAAAAAATAGATAATGTAGAGGTTCGTTTCGATTTTGGAATGCGTGGAGCAAAGAGGGATGGTCGTTTGCTATCGCTAAATCAACCTTGAAACGATGTCTTTCGACTGAGTGAGGAGTGGTAAAAACCGTGACTTGTAGAACATCATTTATCATCCTAACGATAGCAACGTGTATACGTTGCAAATATATCTACCTTCTCGATTTAAATCTCCAATTTCATATGTCCTAAAAAACTTACTAATAGTTATTTTGCATTAATAAGCATGTTATAAATAAAAATTTCTAATTAAAGTTTATAAGTGCGGTCGTAAGTAAGTAAATTAAGTACCTGTATTTATAAGGTCAACTAATAAATTTAAAATTGCTATAATTTAATATCATAGTTACACGTCTATCATGCTTCATACAAAAGTATAAAAACTAATGGAATGATAAATATGAATTCATACCAATATGGTTACGAATCTTATAATACAAGCAAATCGAATGAGAAATGAGTCTAATTCTATAACTATAATGACTAGACACCTAGAGATTGCCCTTCCCATACTTTATTAATAATTTGACCATTTCTTAATTCGCAACAAAACCACCGTAACGGAATAGCTAAGTAGGTAAAAATTTCGTACAATAAATATCGTAAATACAATAGTTTACGTGTAATCGTGTTCTAGAATCAAAGTATTAAAATCGTCATCGTTCCTCTACTAAAAATAATATAATTTATTTCAAAAAACGTGCATCTTTATTTTACGTATTACAATGTCAAGACCGTCCAGTTCTTGGTAGCAGTTTTTCGTATTTGATATAGTACTGATGCTCGGTTGTCTGCCAGAATACTGACAACGGTTTTTCGAATTGTTCGGAACGTAAAATACCGGGACACGGTTTAAATCTTTGATTGATGGATTGGAATTGTTTACTCTTTTTTACCATCGGTAGGAAATTTATGGCTGCGACGGTGAAAGCGATGGGCGAAGCTTTTATGTTCTTAAAGATTTGTTTTTCGTTAGACAGGTTTTATTGAATACTGCAGTGAATCACTACCGCTTAGCAATGCTTTATAACATAACTGTCCTATGGTTGTTAACATAGTAATTTTTCAATTCTAGACGCCTACAGGAATAGACGGATATATAAAACAATGATTGTACTAAAATTATGCTAATACAGCGCGATGAAAAAATACAATTATTTATTAAATGAGAGAACAAAGGAAATTAATTTATGATTATTAATATATCTTAATAGCTTAACTTTGACATTTCTCAATCATTTTAATCTTTCTACTATTTTAAATTTGAACTACTCACTGTTGCCAGTACTATAGTGAGTACTTTCTATTAGAACACAATGGGTAGCTGAAGAGAATTTAATTTTTATCGACCAAGAATAGTAGATTTTAGATTTAGCTTTTTTTTTAATTTTGCTATTGCCTGTAATTCATTCGGATAATAATTTTCGATAAATACACATTAGAAACAATTATAATAATGCTAAATTCTGGTTGCAGAAAGAGTTTGGATTATTTTATAAAAGTTCAGGTTGAATTGCAGTTCCATGTTGCGTTGAATGCAGTGCTGCCAGCACGAAATAATCATATCGAAATCTTATTCCTGCGCCGCGAGCGCGGGTGTAGAAAACTGTTGTAAGTCGCATGCTGATGCGTGTAGAGATAGAAGGCGATTGGTAACGCGACACAGGGGAATAAAGGAATTTAACAACTTTTTCTCAGGAACAAATCAGATTACTCATTATAACGATCCAATTTCTTGCATGCGAACCACTATTGTACAACGACGACGTGTAGACGATTGCTATTCCGGGCTTGCGGATCGGGCACGAACGATCTCGCGCGGCAGCTCGTTTTTCAATTTTCCTGTGTAATTTAAACTGCGTTCTAATGCCGAACCGTGATTTTAAGCATAAAATCGTACGATATTTTAAGGGACCCAAGAAAATATGATAAGAACAAGTTTCGTAGTACAGAACGATTATAACACGCTCAACATCATCATTTGTTTCGCAATTTTCATGGTTATAGTTAGATTGCGGATTTTATGCATTTACGACGAAACAAAATGAGATTTGAAACGATAGATGGATTAACAATATTTAGAAATTGTTAAGGGCTTATTGTTTACGGCTTATTGCAATTGATGGTACATGGTTCTAATCAACCAAGCATTCTAAACAATGCGTTGCTAGGAATAATTATAAAATAATGAAAGTATTTATTAAAGTAATATCGGGTGTGAATTGTTTTTACTTAAGTCAGACGACGCCTCTTGTGGTCTACAAATATACAGGTCAGAGGTTCATAGGAATAGTTGCCTGATATGAGTTTTCCTTAATATTTAAAAATAAAAATTCTTCTCATTAAAATGGGAGTTGGATTTCTGTCCTGATTCTGGATGATTTTAGGTACATATTTCAACTGAGGGATGCAAATATACCCCTGAACTATGTTACATATACTTCATAAGAAATAGTAACTTATTTCTGTGTTAAATGAAATACCATTTTAAATGCTTCACTGATTCTATTTAAGTAGCATTATTTCCAATACTTTTTCAAATAGTTTTATTCGGGTCTAATAACAATCATAATTTCTTTTCCAGCAAAGTTGTGCTACCATCGCATCAAATTACGTTCTTTAGTGGACACAAGAATCATAAATTCTACATTTCCATCCGTAAATTACCTTTTCACAGTAATAACCAGTTGGTGGTTTATTATAAGATATTCTTTCGAGTTGGTAACATGAAACTTTTAATTGAAAAATATTAAATGAAATCGATGACCACTTCCAGCGATCCAACGTTCCCAACAAACTTCTTACCAAAATAATTCTACCAGACCTTCGGCGAAAGGTTCTGTAACAGTCTTCTCGGTAACTGGAGAAAAGGGAGCTCCACGAAATTACCATCTTTTCCGTTCACTTCGAAACATTTTCAAGGAAATAATATGCACAACTGTGAAACGAACTTTTAAATTGATTTCGCCCACAACAGGGTCTATCGAATTCATCAAACTTGAATTTTACAAAACGTTGGGCTGTCTGGAACAGCGATTGTTTTCTAAATCATTATGCTGCTGTGAAATTTTATATAGGAATTAATAAGTAAAACATTTTGGGTTTTCATTTACGTATTTCACGTGATCAATTTACGATATGAAAAGAAGATGGTAATTAAAGATAAATGCAACTTTAATATGAATATATGCATAGTGTTGCTACAGACTGCCAACATCGAACCGTCCCTATTGGAGAACCCTATACTTATTAGATCTTGCTTGAGTAGAGAAGCCATCGTTTCGTTTCTCTTGCTTACAGTTTTGTTATAAAAGTGAACGATTAGTTATTGTTTCTAATGAAATGACATCTTGATAACATCAGCACATTAGCGAATTGGTAATAATGTTTGAGGATAGTGATTTTTTGACGTTTGGAGAGAAATCTCATTGAAAGGTAATGATAGTTACTAAACTCAGTAAGAAAATACGTTATTTATAATAGATCAACTCGAACATAACAATGATAGCGAAATATTGTCGTCAGACTAATGGGATCCAAACTGGAAAGGGACAAAAATTCCCTTTCAAAACGATTGTTAGGTCGGTATTTCATAGAAGGGATACGTCCAACAGGTAAAAAAATAAAACCACAAAACACTAGAAACACTAAAAGAAAAGAACCAATTTATTGGTATTCCGTATGTGAAGTGGCTTGTGCTTCAAAAGCTGTTTCTTTTGATAATCTACAGATTGATTGATATTGATATATTGTTATTGATCTGCCATTGAATTGATATATATATATATATATATATGGTATTTGATTAACATACTTCCCATAAAAAATTCGTACATATCACAAATGCATGAAGATCCAAGGTCTACTTATAATGATGTACTCTAAACTGCTTTTTGCATGTTTTTTTCATTCAAATTTTACTAGTTGGTTTAAGTCATTAGTTATTTGTATTAAATTCAGTCCGAAGATCGATGTAACTTCAATGGTGATTCAGTGATTAACTGGGATGCTTTCAGAGCCAATAAAGAAGTAGATACTCGTGATTTATTTATCAATTAATGTTTCCCCGGGCTTACACAGAATGCCCGGTTATGTCAGGTTATGTCAGTAAAGAAATACTAATCTGGTGAATTAATTATAAAATGAATTAGAGACAATATACAGAACTGTTGGAGATGGTTATAGTTTTTACTATTTTACGATGAAATTAAGAGTGAAATATTATTTTCCATCACGGTAGCGCCACGATTCATGCTTCAAGATAAATAAATTGAATTGAATTGATATATAGTATCTAATTAATTATACTTCTCATAGAAAATTTTGAATTGTACCACAAACACATCTTTCGCAGTAAATATTCATATTTCCGATGTTAAACATACTCGGTGACGGTTGCGAGTGTACTCACTTTGAAATTCTCGTCGTTACGTGTTCGCACAATAAATCCGCGACGAAATGATATCGAACTCGGCAAAATTCACGGTGAGTTGTTGCAGTTCTTTGATCCGCGATCTCTCCGGTGGAAACGTCAACCGGTTTGCAGAATAATATCGGTGGGTTGGTCAGTCGAAACGCGGCTCCTTTTTGATCAGCGGGCGGGCTGCTGGTGTACCGTTTTATTTTCGTCTGCCGCCAAAGACGGCGCGCAATGGCCAATAACAGGGTGCAAGGCGACAAAGACCGGAGGGGCCACGACGACGCTGAAAAAGAGGGAAAAGGGGTTGAAAGCCGAGGTTAACACGCAAAGCGGTCGAGGCGCGGCGCGGCGCGGCGCGACGGTGACTCAAAAATTGCCGGCGCGCAGTCGGCAACCGGCGATAAAACTTCAGACTCCGGCAAACGCGGCCGGAACTTCGCGCCATTAGATCCTCCGGTAGTTTGAACAACAGATACGAAGGGTCTCTGCATACACACTACCACCACTCGCGGCTCGCTTCATCTCCTTTCTCGACACGTAGTTCCAACGCTCCGATACAGCGCAACTCGGCGACGCTTCGTTTTCCCGCGTTTATTTATCTCTCGCTAACCCTTCGCGCCGCTACTGCCAAATCTTTCTATCTTTTTGCAAGCTCTCCTTATCCGCTTCCCATCCTACCCTCGTTCCTCCTTGCAAAATCGACTCGTTGTCGCCTCTAACGATTCTCATCAGCGTTCCATTCAGATTTAAGGGCGCGGCGGACCAATACAGTTGCGCACCAAAAAAACTGTTGAAATTTATTCCTTACAATGAAGCGTTTATTAACCCCTATAAAACGAGTCAGGCTCGTGACAATGATTCCACGCAAGCTCTACTAAATATCACTATTATTCATTTCTTCTAAATCGAAATCGAATTGAATTCTTCTATTATCAAAGTCTAGAAACGGCAGGGAATAAAAACAATTACCAGCTGATTACTACACAGTGGATGGGGTAATGTGGAGCCGATTACAGTGGGGTCTCACCAATGCTTTTGGCTTCCTTCCGGGCATAAGTGACTCTCTATTTGTCAAATAAGACATATTCAGTTTTTTCTTTTATTTAAATTCAATTAATCATTTATCTGTGAAAATGAAACATGTAACAGGGAGTTCTTCAAATACCATACAAATTATTTCAATTTTTTAATACTGGATACGCTTAATTTTTTGAGGTCTCTCCCAGGAAATTATTGAATACATTCCTCAATTCAAGCACAAGTTATAATAAAAATAACAAATGATCTAAATGAATATAGATTTTTCGTCATTACAACGAAATACCCGCTAATTACTTTGTTGCTCTATAGGTTCAGTGTTATCTATACAGAAAAATGGGTCGAACGATGGAAGGTTTGGCTATCGGTGATGTTAGTTGTTTCCCTTGGCCCTACTGGTTTAAACTGTTATTTCTGAAAATATCAATTAGCCAGTTAAAGTTAATCCTTAGTTGGATTATCGAAGCCAGCCCCCCGGCCGCAAGAATTTCGAACTAAAATCGGCTTTGTGGGCTTTGCGGTAACTGTTTAAAGGTTTATATAGTTTTCCAATAGCTCATCAAGTTCTCAATGCCCGAGAACAATATTGATTTACATTTACCGATTCCTGCGGAAGCTCTGTCCCACGTGAAATAGACGAGCACAAAATTCACAGTTCAAACTGGAACAACACAAAAAAAAAAAAGAAAAGAAAGCCGAAGCCTGCATATAATTAAAACTGTTTAGCTCTGTTCAACTATTTTCGTCGGAGCTAATTAAAATACGAACTTTAAATTGCAGCCGAACAAAAACGTTCAAACTTGCGAACAACCTGAAACTGCGATACGTGTAGTCTGAGAAATTCGGACGTTGCGCGAAGAAGGAAAGCTGATCGTCTTTATTTCGAAACGAGTAAACGGT